>NC_066576.1:472255-502255 GCF_024679095.1 Eriocheir sinensis | reverse complement strand
TTTTCCTCTTTCTCCTTCTCTTCCTCTTCCTACTACTTATAGACCTCTTATGCACTGATAAAAGGCAAAGTGTTAAGTGGTTACAGGTGTTTCCGTGTATGTTTATGTTGTACTTTACATTTTTCTTCATTGAATTGCAGCAGCCACTTGTTGTTCCATTCTTGTAGCTTGTTGAGGTCTACTGGTACGAAATCCACATTCAAGGGGTTAACATATGTCCCACTGACCTTTCCTCCTCTTTACTCCATACAGGGTCAGAAGTAGCTAAAACAAAGCCTCAAAGTCAGCACCAGCACCAGCAGCACCTCCAGCATGCCTGAGTCCGAGGGGTCCTGTGAGGTCTGCAAGAAACCCGCCCGCCAGTTCTGTTCCTCCTGTCGTGGCGTGTTCTACTGCAGCCGAGAGTGCCAGAAGCAGGATTGGAAGAACCACAAGGGGAGATGCAAGCCCTACGTCGTCCAGAACCACCCCGTCTATGGCAGGTGGGTGGGTCAGGTTAGGTCAAGGGTGGGTCAAGTTGGGTTTGGTTTTGGATTTGTTTTGCCTTCTCCCCAATAGATACGTTCAGTGTAGTGAGGGATGAGCTTGTTATGGCTGGTGTGCAGTTTCTTGTCTGCTTACTTTGTCAAATGATTAAATGCTCTTAAATACACAGCTGCTGCTTCTTTTTCTTCCCCTTCTTTCTTGTTTTGTTTTCCTCTACCTCATCAGCTTTTTTCATCTTTTTATTTTTATTTTTTTTCCATTTCCTTCTCTCTTTTTCCTACTTCCTTTCCCTCCTTCCCCAGGGGCTTCATGGTGCAGTGGTTAGCACACTCGGCTCACAATTGAGAGAGCCCGGGTTAGATTCCCGGGCAGAATGGAAAAATTTGGGCAGCTTTTCCGATACCCTACGCCCCTGTCCACCCAGCAGTGAATAGGCACCAGGTATTAATCGGGGGTTGTGTCCCGTTTCCTGGGATCTGTTCCCTTCTATAATTCCTTCCCCTCCTGTCTCTCTCCGGCATATGACCACAGATGTTGCGCCGACTAAACCAAACTTTCCAACTTTTCCCCCTCCTTCCTTGTCCTCCTCCTCACACCTTCTTTGCTTCCCATACTGCCATACACAAAAAAGGTATTCTGAAGGGATGGAATACACTAAGCTTCCTCCTCCTCCTCCTCTCTTCTCTCATCATACTCCCTCCTTTTCTCCTCTTCTCTTCTTGCGCTTCTTCCTTCCCCCCTTTCCCTTCTCTTCTGCTCAAAACACTGACCTATTCCTTTGTCTTCTGAAGTGATGAAACATATTGACCCACTTCCATTCCTCCTCCTCCAGACACATGGTGGCCACGAGGGACATCCGTGTGGGTGAGATCATTATGCGCGATGTGCCGCTGGTGGTGGGGCCCAAGCAGCGCTCCCCCCCATTGTGCCTGGGCTGCCATCGCCCACCCGACGGCTCCTACACCTGCCCCTCATGCCACTACCCCCTCTGTGGCCCGGGCTGTAGGGGCTCGGTCAGGCATAAGGTGAGGTTGCGGAGTTTCTTTCATTTTTTATTTTTTTTTCACATTCTTTATCTCTTTCCTTTTCCTCTTCCTCTTTTTTTCTCTTTTTTTTCTTCTTTTTCTTGTTTCTTTTTCTTAATATTTCTTTTTTTTTTTCCTTTTTTTTTTTCATTTCTTTATTTCCTTTTGTTTTTATTGCCTTCCTGCCTTATGGATATCTTGAAGTCTGTGTAGGTTGATATATGTTGATACATGTTCTGGTTTTCTTCTCCAATGTTTTCCTCTGTGGCTCCGAGCATAGAGGTTCGGCGAGGCATAAAGTGAGGCTGCAGTGTTATTTTCTATTTGTTGCCGTTGCTTTCCCACCTCATGTATTTTATGTCTTATAGTTTTTTCTTCTTAATTATTTTCCTCTGTGGGCTGGGGCATAAGGGGTGGGTTAGGCATAAGGTGAGTCTTTTAAACAGGTATATCCTTTTTCTTCCATTTTTTATTTCTTCATTTCTTTGTTTTTCTTCTCTTCATTTGTTTTTATTATTTTCTCACCTCATTTACTGTGTGTTTAATAGTCTCTCCCTCATCCACTTTTGCCGGCATAGAGTGAGTGCTCAGTGCTGTCCAAGGCCAAGAGCAAGCTGTCGGTGGACCGTTTTGACGCGCCACACCCCGCCTACGAGTGCATCACACCCCTGCGCTGCCTGCTGCTCAGAGACGCCAACACTGCCGAGCCACGCCGCTGGGAGGCACTCACGCAGCTGCAGGATCACAGGGAGGCGGTGCGGGCCAGCGAGATGAACACCATCATACAGCGAAACACAATAGACTTCCTAAGGTGGGCTGGGATGGGAGTACTCAAGGCAGAGCATCCCTTTCTTTCTTTCTTCATACAGCAAAGTCTCTCATGCCTTAACCCGTCTGCTGCGATTGTCAGGGATTTGTCTTTCACTGGTAGCCTGGCAACATATAGTCCTAGGTCTTTCTCTGCCTCTGTGGTGGATGGTGGAGTGTTTCCCATGTGGTATTGGTGTGCTGGATATCCCTTCACTGGTAGCCTGGCAACATATAGTCCCAGGTCTTTCTCTGCCTCTGTGGTGGATGGTGGAGTGTTTCCCATGTGGTATTGGTGTGCTGGATATCCCTTCACTGGTAGCCTGGCAACATATAGTCCCAGGTCTTTCTCTGCCTCTGTGGTGGATGGTGGAGTGTTTCCCATGTGGCATTGGTGTGCTGGATATCCCCTCCCAAGGTGCATGACTACATTTTTCTTCATTGAATTGTAGCAGCCACTTTTTGTTCCATTCCTGTAGCTTGGTGAGGTCTTATAGGAAATCCAAAGTCAAGGGGTTACCTAATAGGGGGTCAGTATACTTCTTCCAGCTCAAAATGTCACTTTGAGCCTCTGAGTCCTCTTCTTGCTTTTCCTGTTCTTCCACAATCCTCAGAAAAATTGTGTTTGATCAGTAACATCTCCAAACTTTGTCAATGATTCCCTTTGACCTATTACAATTATCTTTCCCCTTTACTCTTGATGCCACAAAACCTTTACTTCACTCGAGAATATGCTCTCCTTCCTCTTGTTTGCCGGTTCTCTTTTGTTCCAATGTCATGATGTGTTACTGTTTATTCAGATCCTCCTCCTCTTCCATGTCCTTGGGTGTGCGAGGTGAGGCATCCCTTTATTTCTTTCTTCATATTGTAAAGTCTGGCATTTGATGACTGATTGGGGATGGTATTAACCCTCTCGCGCACCGTAAGTTTCCAATAAGTTTCTGTTCCACTCACCATGCATTTTTCAGGCACGACCGGCCTTTTTTTGCCGCCGCGATACTCCACATTCCCGGACGTATTTTACCCTCAGATATATTGTACCCCAATAAATTTGGTATCAGTGGCTTCATAAAGATTTGTACTACAACATGCGGAAATAGAAAGAGGAAAATAAACAATACAAACTCGTTTCAAGTTTCTGTATAGAGTATTGTAGACAATAAATCCTAAGTACTGACTCTTTCCTACTCGCTAGCTCGAAATTTTGTGGACCAACTTTTTTAGCCAAATATGTGTTTCGAAGTGGAATTTAGTGATTTAGTGATTTACAAGCAAAACAAGGTCACTAAAAATGCCTTGGTTTATGAGCGGTGACGGTGCATGAGCTTCCTGTTTGTACAAGTCCAAGACGCGTTCACTTTGTTCACTGCAAGATGAAAGTGCTCAGAGCGGAAAAATGGGAATGGGGTCTAGGTCCTCACGGTACACTCACAGAGGTAACACCCGCGCACACGTGTCCACTTACATTTGTGCTCTAGTGTGCGATCTTTGTGCTTTCAGAACTACAGTGTGTTTGTTTTGGTTTATGAGTTTTTTGGGTTTGTGAGCAAAATTCTGGAATGAATTAAGCTCATACACCGAGGTATGACTGCACATGTTCCTTACAGGGGTTTCATGCAGTACGATGGGGCCAGTGAGGAGGAGATCTTCCGCGTGTGTGGTGTCCTCCTAGTGAACAGCTTTGAGGTGCGGCACAACGGCAGCAAGGTGCGGGCACTGTACCCCCAGGCGTCCATGCTGGCTCACGACTGCGTCCCCAACACCAAGCACGCCTTTGATTCCGACCTGACCATGATTCTGCGCGCCACGGTGGTCATTCGCAAGGGCTCACCCATCACCGCCACCTACACCAACACCTTCTGGAACACCATGCAGCGGCGGAGACATCTCAAGGTGGGCAGTAGCAGTGCACGGTCTGTTTTCTGGGTAATGGCAACTGGGGTGGAGAGGTGACCCTTCATCACCTCACAGTGACACACTGTTAGCTGCTCAATAGAGTTCCACTTATGGTGCCGGTAGGCTTTCTCGGTGGGCCTGATGGTTGGCCTCAGCACGCCATGGTACAGGCAAGTGTTTATACCCCCTCAGAGTTCATCTTTGATCCTCTCTTTGGTGAAAAAATCAAGAGTCTGGGTTGCCAGGTGGTCTTCAGGACAGCTTGTGGGTAGTCCTGGGCCACTCGGCGACGACTGAAAATTGTCAGCTTGTGGCAGTGGGTGGGATGAGAACCTGGGTCCTCCTGGACAACATGCCTGCACTCTGACCACTCAGCCACAGACTGTGGCACCTTAAAGAGGCCTGCCCACCTGTCATGCTCTTGTATGTGAGGAGGAGGAGGAGGGAATCATTTAGGAAGAAGAGGAGGAGGAACATCATGAGTAGGAATTAAGGGAGAGAGATAGTACATGAAGGAAAAGGGGAAGAGTAGAACAACATCAACAACACCTAACCCCACCCTCCCCCAGCTGAGCAAGTACTTCCTGTGCACGTGCCAGCGGTGTTCCGACCCCTCTGAGCTGGGCACCCACCTTGGCACGCTGCTGTGTGTGGAGTGTGGCGGCCACGTGCTGCCCACCTCGCCCCTGGACCTGGACTCCCCCTGGCTGTGTGTGAAGTGTAACCACTCCATCCTGGCAAAGACGGTGAGGGGGACTTAGCAATGGTGGTGAATGAGGTTAATAGATACATAAGCAGAGACTACAACCACTCCATCATGTAACAGTTAGCAATGATAATAAACAGAGTAAATGCGGTTAATAGGTACATACAAGTTACCACTCCATCCTGGGCAAAGACAGTGGATGTAAAAGTTAGTAACAGTAATGAATAAAGCAAATGGAGAAATAAACAAAGAAATAATAAAAAATAAATGTACATACACACACACACACACACACAGTCTTTAATAAATTCATCTTCCCTTCCTTCATCTCTTTTTTCCCCCTCTTCTTGCATTCTTTCTTCTATTTTTTTTCAATGCTTTTCTTGTTCCTCTTTCTCTTTCCTATATTCTTTCCTTTATCGTCTTACTCTTCCTCTTCCTTCCTCTATTCTCCTCCTCTTTTTCTTTCACTTGCTGCTCCTTCCCTTGTATTTCTCCTTCTGTTTTCTTCCTTCTATGCTCCTCTTCTTCCCTTTCCTCCTCCTCCTCCTCCTCCTTTCATTTGTTCCATGTCTCCTGTTTCTCCCTCTTCTTCGTCCTCCTATGCCCCTCTTCTTCCCTTTCCTCCTCCTCCTCCTCCTCCTTTCATTTGTTCCATGTCTCCTGTTTCTCCCTCTTCTTCCTCCTCCTCCTATGCTCCTCTTCTTCCCTTTCCTCTTCCTCCTCCTCCTTTCATTTGTTCCATGTCTCCTGTTTCTCCCTCTTCTTCGTCCTCCCCCTCCTCCTCCTCCCCCACAGGTGTACTGGGGTGACAACATCCTCCACAAGGAGCTCAAGGCCCTGGACCAGACACAGGCCAAGCCGTTTGAGGACTTCCTGGAGCACTACAAGAAGGCGCTGCACCCCGGCCACCGCTTCTTTGTGGAGGCCAAGTACGCACTGGTCAAGATCTATGGGAACTCACCGGAGCACAGATACCGAGGTGAGGAGGAGGAGGAGGAGGAGGAGGATGTAGGGTAAGGAAGTCAGGGTGGAGAATGGGAGTAATAAGCGTTTCCTTTGACATTATCCTTTTCTTCCTTACTTATATTAACATTTTCCATTACTTCCATTCCTTATCCTTTTCTTCCTTACTTATATTAACATTTTCCATTATTTCCAATCCTTATCCTTTTCTTCCATATTTATATTAACATTTTCCATTACTTCCATTCCTTATCCTTTTCTTCCTTACTTATATTAACATTTTCCGTCACTTCCATTCCTTATCCTTTTCTTCCTTACTTATATCAACATTTTCCGTTACTTCCATTCCTTATCCTTTTCTTCCTTACTTATATTAACATTTTCCGTTACTTCCATTCCTTATCCTTTTCTTCCTTACTTATATTAACATTTTCCATTACTTCCATTCCTTATCCTTTTCTTCCTTACTTATATTAACATTTTCCGTTACTTCCATTCCTTATCCTTTTCTTCCTTACTTATATTAACATTTTCCGTTACTTCCATTCCTTATCCTTTTCTTCCTTACTTATATTAACATTTTCCGTTACTTCCATTCCTTATCCTTTTCTTCCTTATTTATTTTTACAACTCCCCCCCCCCCCCCCCCCTCCCAGACATGAGCCAGGAGGAGATGGAGCACAAGGTGAAGTACTGCCGTGAGCTGCTGTCGCTGGCGGAGGTGTTGGCGCCAGGCCAGTCCCTGCTGCGCGGCACCCTGCTGCTGGAGCTGCAGGCGGCATTGGTGGCACTCGCCCGCCTCCTGCTGTCCAACGATGCCATCACTCAGGACGGGTCAATGGTGGGTGATGGGGGGGGGGGGGGGGGAATAGTGATGTGGGTGAGGGTGGTTGTAGATAGGAGAGTGGGGGAAAAAAAAAAGATTCAAGACGGAGAGAGAGAGAGAGAATGAATGAATGAATGACTGAATGAATGAAGAGAAAGCATAACTGAGTAGCTAAAGTAAACTCAGTAATATGAACTTACATCTCTATTTCAACCACAAATCCACCCCTGTAAGTATGTCCTCATTTTATCCATTTACTTTCACCTTTGCTGTCTTTTCTCTCTGCTGTGTTTTCTACATTTTCTTCTCTTTTCTTTTTATCTTTCATTTGTTTTTCTCTCCTCTCTCTCTCTCTCTCTGTTTTTTTTTTCCTTTCCTTTCCTTTTTTTTCACCCACTGAGGCATTTAATGTAAACCCTACCCATGGAAACACCCACAACCTCTACGAAAGCCTGGCCAAACTATGGGTGTGTAGGCCTCAAAATGTATGAAAATATGAGCCTATGTACCTAATCCTCACCCCCCCCACCCCACACAGGAATACATGACCGAGGCTGAGAAGCACCTCCAGGAAGCGTCGGAGATCCTGAAGCACGAGCCGGAGATGGAGAGCGGTGGCCTGGACAAGAAGCTTAAGACACTATCCGAGGAGCTGGATGTCTGACGGATAGGACGGATAGGCTTGGTGGAAGAGTGCACTAGCTGATGGAAAGATTGAATGTAGGTAACTCTCTCTCTCTCTCTCATTTCTTTTTCTGTTGCACTTTTTTTTTTCTCTTGCTCTCTCTCCTTTCTTTTATCTTTCATTGTTTCTCTTCATTTGTTCTCTCTCTCTCTCTCTCTCTCTCTCTCTCTCTCTCTCTAGTAGGACTGGCACTGCAAGAATACATTCACACACATACATACATACATGCATACATGACAAATATACATACATTCAACTAGTCATATTTTACATGTTTTCCAAGTGTGTGTATGTGTGTCAAGTAGGTATGCATGATGTATAAGAAAAGACATGGTAGGACATAAAACTTTAGACAAAGGTTAGTGAGATATACTACACCTACAACTACAACTACTACTTCTACTACTACTGCTACTACAGTGGCCTTGTGTCCAATGCAGGAATGTGATCAAAGATTGCTTCACTCAAAGAACTTACAGGAAAGATTAATTTTGGTGGAGAATTTCTGAAAATTACCTTACCCTAACCCGTGAACTTCCGTCCGGTCATTACCGTCTAAACGTGCTCAGTGTCAGTGGTTGGTGCGGCCAGTACTGTCCAACTCGTGCGACCCCATATTTGAGTAATTGGAAGGTTACTCCTGGGAGTGTCAGGGATGGATGCCAGTCATCACAAATAGGTTTTTGTAACCAAAGATTCCCAGCAACAATGAATTTTGAGTGAAAAAAATAAATATTAGCAACTACAAGGGTATGAGAGGAGCTCACTAATGCAGTCCCCATCCTCTTTTGTTGGACAGGTTAAATATATAATAAAAATCCATAAAGATCCGTCCTTGGCGTGGGGGAAGGCAGACTGCTCTATCCAGGCTACACAGATCCAGGTAAAAAATGCAGTTCTGTGCACCACATGGCCGGCCCCACTCACATTACTGGCCGGCACCACACCACACATCCGGCTGAGTGGCCCAAAGATATACTCTTGGCCAGTGCAGTGCATGATGAACAACTTTTCCAAGTGTTAAAGAAATCTCACATTTGTGCCAATTATCAGCCAGGATTTGTTGTGCACTGGACCATTTCAAAAGCATTAGTACAGCAATTTTTTAAATAATTAAAGAAAATGCCACAATAGATATGAAACGCACCAGACAAACATGGATGCGAGGCCACTGTACTACTACTACTGCCACCACCACCACCACCACTACTTCTACTACCATTATTATTAGTAACAAGAGTAATCATTGTATTTAGTGTATATATATAAAAAGAATGCATTATTACACAATGTAAACTAGACTTGAGTGAATGACCATCTGCCCAAACCTTGCAAGTCTAGTAAATGTTCACCGTTTGTTCAGTTGGTCCAGGAATAAATGAAAAAAAGAAGTCTTGTTATCCTTCATTCTCAAACTTATTATTAAACCAGTAAACTATGAATATATGATAAACTCTTCTCATTAGAGCTCTAAACTATGAATAACATGATAAACTCTTGCTAATACCTTTTTTTAAACAATGACAAAAAAACTTAAACTATCATAATACAAACACCAAACCCAGCAACCCACTTAAACAGAAAGAATTTGCATGACACTACAACTAGGATACCCAAGCTTAACATGTCTGGCAGAGCAGTTTGTGGCTAGTGCAATCAGTGAGGTATCTATAGCAAAAGGAGAGTATCAAGACCAGCGGTACCAAATTACATCGCATTGCATTTTCATAGTTTCTGACATTAAACTATTGCAAAGATGAAAAAACAATTGCTATATAAAAGTTTCAGTGATAACATTAATTTTCGATCATTATTTGTGTAGGTATGAGAGTTTTGGGCCTGAAAATGATAAAATATAATGTGACAATATGACAATTTGGCAACGCTGATTAAGACGCCTCCCCAAGTGACTGGCCGTGCTACTTCTGAATCTATCCTCTGAACCTAATAGACCTCTCTTTTGGCCTCTTGCTCTGTATTTCTTTTGTTGGAGCAGCACTTGGCGGGATTTTTTGTTGCTACTTTGTTTTAGCGCCCTTGAGCTGTCTCCCTTGCTGTAAGAAAAAAAGTGAGAGCAACACCATTCCAAACTTTTTATTTCATGTTTTGTTTTTTTCACTATTTAACCCGGTAGTAGCGGGGATCGTGTTTCTTAATGGTCCCTCCAAGCGAGAAAAATGAGGAAAAATCACCCCTCACACAAACCATTTCATAATATATATCAAAACATTTGTGATCAGATTATGTATCATCTATTTTGGGGGGTTTATATCATGACACAAATTTGGCCCGTCGCTGCTACCGGGTTAAGCTGTTTCATCTTCTATTATAAAAGAGTGGAACAGCCTAGGGTCTGCCTATGAGGGGAGGCAAGTTATCTGTGGGGGTCCCCAGCGCCCATACAGAATAATCACATGTTACTTTACATTGCATTTTCTTGCCCTTTAAAATCTAATACATGGGGTCCATTTTTCTCTGGTTTCTGTGCCTCCAACCCCCTCACCTTGGCTTGGTCCCCGGGCTAATGGCTAGTTCAACAGTCCAACAAAGTGGCTTTATAATTGCCCAAACTAAACTATTCAATCTACACTCCATGATGGTGAGGTTTCCGATGCAACACCTGATACACAAGAGACTTCCTGTGTGTGGTTTCCTCAACTTTTTTAGCTTAAATATGAAGCAAAACAATAAATAAGGAATTTTTTAGAATTTGGTATTGGTTTGGAGCTTACTAACCCATCGTGGCCAACTGTGAAAGAGGCCCTATGTGTTGTTAGTAAGGCATGGCCCTGTCTCGGCTTTCCCATGAGCTTGCATGTGTCATATGATATCCAGCACACATTTACAGTTAGATATTTTATCATACAAATATACACGGTACAAAGGCGTGGGAACAGTACAAAGTTACGATACCGAATCTTTTCTTTGATACATATTACAAGAGGAATTCTGCCGTACCATATCGAATGTTCCGCTGCTGGGTCTGGCAACAACACTGCCTTGCCTTGCTCCAGCACACTTCCACTTTCCTATGACTGAGTTAGGCCAACAGCACACACCATGCCTCGTGCTGCCCAACATGTCATTATTACAGATTGTCACTTATCCTATTACTGGTCTCTTTCAACCATTATTTTTACAAGTCTGGCTTGGAGCACTTAAAATTAACAAGTTTGATGTACAAATTGATTTATGCAAGACAACATGGACAACGGAGTGAGAAAACATTGCCTTTATACTTTGTTGAGTGACACTAAACATTGGCTAGTATGAACTATTTACCTCTTAGCTTATCCCTGATTGTCAGTTTTATGCTAGTGTCAGCCTCTCAACCCTTCCGGCTGTCTCAGAGTGAACAAAAAACTGAGGTAGAAATATGCCCTGCTAAGAGCCAAGAGCTAATACTTAAGCCTAGTTTGTATCACAGCCAGGCTCAGAGAAGGGAGACTGAGGAGTGGCCATGATAGATTGACACCCTGTTCCTCCTTTCTGCCTTCTCAAGTAATGGAAGGTTTAGTTTGTTCAGTTTTCTCGTATGACAGCATGTGTGTGTGTGTGTGTGTGTGTGTGTGTTACTGTCTCTGTATCTATATTTGTCCAGCTTTTCCTCAAATTTCCACACACTCTTTGCCTCCAACCCTTCATCTTTTGATTCATTCCAAGTGTCAATGTTTCTAGGGGGAAACTGTACCTCATTGTTTCCTTTTTGTTTTTGTCCAGTGAGCTCTTAACTCCCTGCCTTCACTTCACTTTTCAATAATAGGCCTTGTTATCTGATTCCTTTAAGTCATTCATGAGGTTATATACTGCAATTAGGTGTGTGTGTGTGTGTGTGTGTGTAGCAACTCAACTACATCAACCGCCCAACTAAGACTACATCAACCTGTACCTACAACCACCTCTAAGGAAACAAAATAAAAGTAACGAGCTCACCGACTATTTATTTATCAAGCTCCTTTTCACAGGCTGGTGGTGGTGGTGGTGGTGGAAGACTTGCAGGCAACCAACTGGTGACTGACTAGGAATGGGGTCTAGGGGCTCTTTGGGGGACTGATAAGGATGACCGAGAGGCGAATGCAGACTGGAGAACTGATGGGGGCTGAATATAACCGAGAGACTGACTTTTGGGGGACTAAAAAAGAATGACTTGTAAATAAAAAGGGGCTGAAAAATTGGAAGACTGTTAGATATGATGACAGGACTTAAGTGGACTGTTTCAAGGGTCTGTTTGATGACTAAAGGAATGTATGAGGGGGGGGGGGTCTAAGAGTCAAGTCAAACGGGGATGACGGAAGGGATTTAAAAAGGCTAGTCAGTTTTTTGGGGGTCTATTTGGGGCCATAGGACTCTTTGGAAGGGGGGAGGAGGGTATGTTTGAGGACTAGGGGGCTGTACGTGGGGTAGGGGTTAGGGGTAAGGAGGGGAGGAGTCTAAGGGGCTAGTCAAGGGGGATAAGGGGGTTGGGGGGTCTGAGGGTCTAGTCAAACACCATTCGCTTGCCCTGGAATGCGTTGATGGCTGTGGTCTGCTGGCGCTCCTTCATCTTGGCCATCCAGGAGGGGTGCAGCAGGGAGATGGGGGGGCTGGAGGTGGCAGCTGTGGAGGGAGAAAGTGGCTGGGTTAGTGGTAGTGGTGGTGGGGTAGTAATGTAGTGTAGCAGCAGCACCAGTAGTAGTAGTAGTAGTAGTAGTAGTAGTAGTAATAAAGAGGAAATGATAGAAACAGGAAAGGTAGTTATGTAGTAAAATACAATACAGGTACCTCTCATTCTACACGAGTTTAAAATACGGGAATTTTGTTTAATGTGATGTTAACCCGGTAGCTGCAGTGATCATGTTTCTTAAAGGTCCCTCTAAGCGAGAAAAATGAGAAAAAATCATCACTCACGCAAACCATTTCACAATTAATATCAATGTATTTGTGATCAGTTTATGCATCATCTATTTTGCGGGGTTTATATCATGGGATAATTTGGCCCATCGCTGGTACACGGTAAAGCCACAGATTTGGCACGTCGCTGCTACCGGGTTAAGAAGCCAGTGTATTTTTAAGTAAGCAACTTCTTTAGAATAACGCATAGTGATCCAAATCAAAAGTATCAGCAGTAGTTCTCAGATTGGCCAGATTCCAAGAGTTTTCTCACACTTGCTGCACTCTTTGGTGAGTTCTGTGGGAAGTGCTACAGAAGAGTTGGCAACCCTGACCTGCAGCACTTGGTTCAGTTCAGCTCCTGCCCTCACAAAGAGAAAACATCAACTCCACACTGCCTCACATCAACACCATGGCATCTAAGAGCCCTTCTACCTCTACTCTCAGTGATAGTGTACCTAAAAAGAGTAGACAATCCTTATCCCTGGAGAAATTGGAGTCTTGACTGCACTGATAAGGGACAGAAGACTTCAGTGATTGTGCACAGCATAAACCTGCTTGAAAGTAGTCTGGGTGATACAATCTAATGCATGAGAAAACTGTATCATGAGAAATCTATGATACACAAACTCACCAGGAACATGATACTCCCTTACACTGAGAGGTACTTGTATGTATATAGCATTGAGTAATAAATAAATAAATAAATACATAGAGATAATAATAGAACAACATTTAAGTTTCCTCTTCCCTCCCCTCTCCCCATTCCTCCTGCCCTCCCTCCCGGGTCAGTATAAATAAAGCTTTTCTGTTAGCCTTAACAATTTCTGCTAGTTAACAGTAAGACACTAACAGGTATACAAAAAGCGGAACTTGACAACTGTTAGCTAACAAATAGCTGTTTGTTAAGTTTCGGCTCAGGGGCACCAACTGTACTATACTCTCGAGAATCTCAAGTGTTAATATGCATTAATCTGTTGATTTCAATGTCAATATTAATAAAAAAAGCGAAAAATATGTTCACCACCTGAGTCCTGTCATGAGTTTCCGCAGAATTTCTGGCTGCAATAAATGTTTTCAACTTGTTTTTATCTTAGGTATTCTTTTGTCTCTCATGAAACTTGTCTTGCGCTACTACAGAAACCTTTTTAGCATTCACTAACATATTGTATCTATCCGCGAGGAACTATATCATAATTTTTTTTTGTAAATCCAACAAACACATCTATGTATCTGCGCAAGCCTTAATCTCCTATCTTTCCTGATTAAAATGCTTTTTGAATGAAGAAAAATGGTTAACAAATAAGGGAGGAGCTACAATAAGAACGTAAGCCATCCTGCTAACAGCTGTTTGCTAAGCAGTAAAAGTGCTCCCTGCTGCTGTTACCCTAACAGTGCTGTTAAGGCCTTAACAAGCTTTGTGAATATCTGTTAGCGCTTAACAGAAAAATGTTAAGGCTAACAGGAATATGTTAGTCTTAACAGCTGTTTGCTAGTGGTAACATTCCCCCATTCCTTCCCCCTACCACTCCCCTTCCCCTTCCTTAAGCTTACCTGGGCTGGATGTCGGCATTGTGTTGCCACCATTGGTCAAAGGTATGAAGTTGGGGTTCCTTGAGTCCCTGCAAGAGGTCAGGTCAGGTCAGTACAGTACAAAATTATGTGAAGAGTGAAGAAAAAGTGTGACAGTGTGTTCTGATGCAAGTGAGGTCCATATTCTCAGATATTTGGGGGCACACACACCCACACTTGTTAAGGCTTTGGTAGAGGTTGAGTTAGTATATCCATGGGTAGTGTTCTGAGCCTAGTGATAGTTTGACAAGACTTCTCAGACATTTGGGGGCTCACACACCCACACTTGTTAAGACTTTGGTAGAGGTTGTGTTATGATTCCTTCCTTCAAGAATTCAGACTCTTGAGGTTTTGGGTTCAGTGAAATTTAGATGAATGGAGTTTGACAATCTAATCTTGAACCTGATCTTGAGTGAAAAATTTAATGACTGGAAAATGTAATGTATAATCTAATCTTGAATGAAAAAACTACACAATCTTAAATATATAACTGTTAAAGGAATGTGAGGAAAAAAACTAAATGAATATATAAAATAACTTATTCTCTCTCCCTCTCTCTCTCTCAAACCTGACCATACAATTATTTTTTAGGGGAAACTTGAAGAGAAATTTGGTAACTTACACATGACTTGGTCCTCCTCTTCCTCTTCCTCCTCTTCCTTGTCCAAATCTTCCTCCTCTTCCTCCACCTCCTCCTCTTCTGTCTCCAAAGCGTCCTCCTCCTCTTCCCCCTCGATCTCTTCCTCCACGTCCTCCTCTTCTGTCTCCGAACCCTCCTCCTCTTCCTCTTCTGTCTCCTCCTTCACCTTCTCCTCCTTCTTTTTTATCTCCAAACCATTTTCCAGGTGATATTCCTCCTCCTCCTCCAATTCCTCTACCTCCACCCCTCCTATCATTGAAACCATTCCTTCCTCTTCCTCTTCCTCCTCTTCTTTCTCCTCCTCCTCCTTCTTCTCCTCCTTCTTCACTGTTGTTGTTAAACCCATTTCTTCTTTCTCCATCATTATAATTTTGCTTCCATCCTCCTCTTCCTCTTCCATCAGAGCGATCTTGGTTCCGCCCTCTTCCTCCTCCTCTTCCTCTTCCGAAACCCCCTTCTCCTCTTCCTCTTCCTCTTCCTCTTCCTCCTCTTTTTCTAAACAAGTTGCTCTTGAAGTATTTGCTAGTATCCACATCACCATCTTCATCACCATCTTCATCACCATCATCTTCATCTGCACCTCCAATGAAGAAGCTGCTTTTTCCCTTTTTCTTCGCTCCTTGCTCGAAGAAATCATCATCCTCATCACCACCATCTTTATCGGTCCCGTTCTCGTCCAGTTCATCAAGCTTCCCGATTTGACCCGACTTCGTTATCTGGTCAAGGTCAAGCTGTTTGACCTTGGCGGCTTTGATGGCCTTGATTGTGACCTTCTTTCCCTTCTTCTTTCCTTCGTTTTCGTTTTTTCGGTTTCCGTTTTCCATCATTTTCTTTGCGTTTTTGTTTTTTTGATTTTTCGTGTTCTTGTTTTCCTTTTTTTCCTTTTCTGCATCTTTTGTTTTTCCACTTTCCTCGTTTTTCTCCTTTTCCATCATCTTTTTCTTCCTTCCGTTCATGTTTTTCTTATTTTTCATGTTCTCGTTCGACTTGTTTTCCCTTTCTACTTTTTCTTTTATTCCCATTTTCTTCGTTTTTAGTTCCTCCTTCGTCTCGTCATCTTCCGTTTTCTTCTTTTCCTTTCCCCCGTTTTCTATTTTTAGCTCCGTTTTCTTCTTTATCTCTTTTTCGGGGGTGACTAAAGAGGAGGTCAGGTCACTATCATCTGGGTCATTTTCATCACTCAGGGCATCTTCGTCTTCCTCACTAAAGTCTTCGCTATCGTCATCTTCGTCATCATCATCTTCACTGTTCTCTGTCTCCATATCCTCATTTTCACCATCACTTTCCTGCTTCATGTCTTCATCTATCACTAGTTTCTCACTTTCTGACTCACTATTATCCTCACTATCACTATTGCTTCTTCCCATACCCTCATCTTCACTCCCAGCCTCACCATCCTCATCATCCCCTTTCTCTTCCTTCTCCTTCTTACTCTTCCTAATCTTCTTTATCACCTTCTTTGCTTCCTCGTCCATGCTCTGATCTCTCTTCCTCTTCCTACTCTTACTGCTCGCTCCTCCACTCTTCTTCTTCTTCTTTACCTCCGTCTCTCCGGTGAGGTAGGGAGGATCGTTCTCTCCAATCTTGAGGTCTATGCCAGTTAGTTCCTGCAGCAGCTTCATGTTCTTTTGTTCCTTCTTTAGGTAGGCATCCAGCTTGCCCAGCCGCTTGAGCCTCTGTAGCTTCTTCTCCCTGTGTCTGATGCCCAAGCCCTGTGTGAACGGAGGAGAATGCTAGTTATCATAGTCTGAATACTATAACTGGCAGCTTAGGCATTGGCAGATACGGAATGTTGAGAGTGTGCATGCGGCTTTTTTTTTTTTTTTTTTTTTTTTTTTTTTGGGCAAAGAACAATAACAACAACAAAAAAAGCCCGCTACACGTTGCTCCAACAAAGAAAATAGAACAAAAGGCCAGAAGAGAAAATAATTACATGTTCATCTCCTGTGACACTCAAATAAGATCACAGAAATTATATACACATATCAAAACAATTTTAACATAAATATTCTGAAATTTTAAGGAACAGTAAACTAATTTCATATATTTATACGCAAATCAGATAAGCAACACATTTTATATGGAGTTGCTCTCTCTCTCTCTCTCTTTCTCTCTCTTTCTCCCTGTACCTTGATGATGTGTGGCAGGTCGTCGGTCCAGTCAGCGTGTGCATCCCTGAGTGCAGTGATGGAGGACTCAATAGACTTGTGTTCCACCACCCGGCACAGCGCCCGCTCCTCCGTTCTGGCCTCAGGCTGTGGGGGCGAGAAGAGAGGGGTGTGAGGGAGAGATGGGCTTTAACCCGGTAGCTGCGGGGAACATGTATCTTAAAGGCCCCTCTAAGCAAATTAATGAGAAAAAAATCATCACTCATGCAAACCATCTCATAATATATAGTACCAATGCATTTGTGATCAGTTTGTGCATCATTTATTTGGGGGGTTTATATTATGGTCAAAATTTGGCCCATCGCTGGTACACGGTAAAGCCACAAATTTGGCCCGTCACCGCTACCAGGTTAAAGGAGGGTAGAGGTGTAACTAAGACTGCAAACAGGGGTGTGGAGTCGGACACAAACAATTCCGACTCCAACTCCAGGAAATTTTAAGGCTGCGACTCTGAATCCACCCCTCTCCCCCTCCCCCTCTTCTGCTGTACTGTGGTAGGAAAATCAAACCCAGCCACACCACACCACATACAACATCCAGCCACACTACACCACTTATCACACCCCGCCACACTACACCACTCATCACACGCAGCCACACCAACCCACACAGCACAGCCAGTCACATCCAGCTACTCCACAGCAAACATCACATCCAGCCACACTACACCTCACATCACACCCAGCCACACTAGACCACACATTATATCAAGCCACACCACACCATATCACACATCACACCCAGCCACATCACCACATATCACACCCAGCCACACTACACCACACAAAGCAATACCACACCACTACACCACACATCCACTCAGTCACACCAAACCCAACCACACCACACATCACTCCACAGCTCACACCATACCCAACCACATCACACCTCACACCACATAGCATGTTAATATGATACAGACTTCTTTTTAGAAACTGCCACATTTTTTCAATTTAATCGCTATGCATTGGCTGACGTTGGTAGAAAGTGTTTCCCTGGTGTCTGTGTGAGGTATTGTAACTGAAAATGACCCAACATACACTGGTAGCACGTGGTGGAGTATGTTTACAAGGCTTCCCGCGGGACAGGGAAAACTTGTATTGCCTCCTCCATCCACTCCCTTATCAATCTTAAAAGCAAAGGAAGATCAACATATCCTACAGATGCCGTAATAGATATATGTATCCCGCATGACGAATCGGAACGGGAAAATTTGTGCACAACAGCGGCATTGTGGTGCAGACTAGGAAAATCTTTGCATTATAAGGACTGTATTGGTGCTGTAACCTTGAGAGGCATCACTGCCACACCCCACGACACATCACACCTATATTAGAGTCACACCACACCTTGCCACATAACACACATCACATCCAGTCACTCCATGACTTACACCATACCCAACCACATCACATCTTACACCACACCCACCCATACCACACTACACATCACACCCAGTCACACTACACTTCACACCATGCCCAGCCACACCACACAACATATCACACCACACCTCACATTACATCCAGCCACGCCATCTCCCACATCACACCAAGCCACACCACACCTCACACTCACACTATGCATGTGCTACATCTACACTCATGAATGGGCAGATGGATTGAAAACAAGTACGATATATTAATCACAATAATGAGCAGACATAATACACAATACTCACGTTGGTTACAACAGTATTAAACGACCTCTTGTTGAGCAGAGCAAACTTCATCATCTCATCCGGTGGCACAGTCTGCAAGGCAGGAAACATCATGAGGCACTTAGCGTGGGCAGGGCCACCAAACCAATTCAGGCAGGGTTCTGTTGTAGGCGGCATCAGGCAGTGGCTGAATTCCTGACTTCTTGACTGATTTGCTGACTTCCTCCCTTCCTTTCATCCTTCCTTCTTTCCCCTCCTTCCTTCATTCATTCATTTCTGATTAACTAACTTCTCCCTCTCTTCTTTCTGTCCCTTCCACCGCCTTCCTTCATTTCTGATTTACTACTGACTTCCCACCTCTCTTCCTTCCATTCTTTTTATCCTTTCTTCATTTCTTCTTTTCTCGCCTTCCTTCCTTCATTCATTCCTAACTGATTTACTAACTTCCTCCCTCTCTTCCTTCTGTCCCTTCCACCCCCTTCCTTCCCTTTCTTCTGACCACCTTCCTTCATTATTAACTTCTTCTCTCCTCTCCCTCCTTCCCTCAAGTGTTTACCTTAAGGAAGAGCACCTCCTTGACCAGCCTGTCTGCCTTGGCCTCCAGCTTGGGGCGGCGGCACGGGTCCTGCTCCGCCTTCAGCCGCAGTCGCCTGGCATGCTGCACCAGGCCGTTGATGGTGTGGGTCCTGGCCTGACGTGCCATGGGCCTCTTCTGCACCACCTGATGGATACAAAAACAAACACTGATCATACTACTTCCTGATGAGCTTGTTAACACAAAGACGAGGAAACACAAGGAAAAGGGAGTCTGCACGAGGCTGGTTGTTGAAAATCTAAGCGCTCCTGCCTGATATAATTTTATTTTATCTATATTTAAAACAGTAAATTTTTTGGCTTAGGTCATCCTCCAATGCTGATGATGGGAAAACATTTTTCTATCTTTTTGTCTGAATTAATCTGACATTTGAATTTCTTGCAAATCACTAGTTTTTTGTTCCACCACCCCTCCCACTTACAAAACATGATGATTTCCTCAAAATGAATTGCAAACAATTAATAGCAAACAAATCAAAACTCACCAGAAATAAACGTTTTGTCCTCACAATACATAGAAAAAATTGACTCTGATGCCACTGCTGTCGCCTCAACCGCCGGCCACAACACAATGGCTCAGTGCAAAGCGTATCACACATATTTATCAAAACAATTAAAATTATGTTGATGCACTGGAACCATAAAGGGTGGTGCATTAGGACTGGGCATGTGGTACATTGGAACCTTATGTGGTGCATTCAGACCAAGGGTTGGCACATTCAGGCAGTGGTGCATTAAGACCATAATTCGCCCCGTGTGTCTGCCACGCAAGGTCCCCTGTGCCCCGCATGGCCCCAGCTGCTGCACCGTGTGTCACTTCCACATGGCCCCGTGTGTCTGCCCCACCCCCGTATGACCCAGCTGCTGCCCCGTGTGTGCCCCGCATGGCCCCGTGTGTGCCCAACATGGCCTCGTGTGTGTGCCCCGCACGGCCCCGTGTGTGCCCCGGACGGCCCTGTGTGTGCCCCGCACGGCCCCTCACCACACTCACAAAGTTGTTGAGGGCCAGTTTGGTGAGGGGGGGTCGCGTCTCCTCCCCCATGGTGCCGCCCTGGGATTCGGGACGATCCTGCAGTGGTCGGGGCGCCGCAACACACGGCAGCACAACTCAGCGACACACGGCGACACAACACACACACACACACGTGGGGCGGGCTGCACCTTCTTCTTCTTCTTCTCTTGACCTGCCTGGCTGGCTCACGGCACGGTGCGGGTCACGCAATAGAGGCGCACCGCCGCATTTATCACGGATACGTGGACATACTGGAGCCTGTACCCCTGCTGTGGCCTGAATGTGATAATATATGTAAGTTTAGGGCAATAAAACGTCCAGAGCTATAGGCAGTATAATAGGTGCTGGTACAGACAATGTAGCTCCAGCCGGGTTTAGTAGCGGCGCAGCGTTGCCGCCGCGAGGTCAGGTCATTTCAGCACGTGTGGCCCACTGCCCACACAGGCTCAAGCTACCTCCCCATCACCCCGACTTTTCCCGTGGCCGTGCACGGTCTGGCGCCGTAAACTTCAGGAGACTATAATATTTATGAAAACTTTAAAACGGCACGCTCACGGCGAGTCTGCCGTCCCGGATGCACGCACGGCAACCCCCGCGCCGCCCCGCCCCGCGGCGGCCACGGGGCGGGGCGGGGCCAGTCTCTGCACGGCAGGCTGCCGCATCTACCCACGGCAGCCGTCCGTCAGCTGTCCCTCGGTGTTACAGTGCCATCCTTGCCGCCAACATGGACAGTGACGACGGTGTGGAGTCCATAGACAAAGACCAGCTCATCCTCCTGGTGGAGGCGCGGCCCGTGCTGTGGAACAGGGAGCTGGAGGACTACAAGAGCCGCAGCATGACGGCCATCGCCTGGCGGCAGGTGTGCGGCGAGCTGAACCCGGACTTCGCGGCGCTTAGCGACCGCGAGAAGACAGAGTACAGTGAGTGGCCACACGGCACGGGACATCCTCATATACACATGTCTCATTGCTGCTGACAGACACTCCCTTACATCACTAATTAAGTTATCTCTCTTTCCCTCTTAAGATGCAAGACACTTCAACTCGGGAAATCAATTTCTTTCCCACGCTCCATGGTGTGTGTGTGTGTGTGTCATGGTCCATGGTGTGTGTGTATGTGTGTGTGTGTGTGTCACATGATGGTCCATGGTGTGTGTGTGTGTGAGTCACATGATGGTCCATGGTGTGTGTGTGTGTGTGTGTGTCATGCGCCATGGCTTGGAGGAAGAATAGATTTAGTGGCGGGGCCTCTGCGGGCGCCTTTCTTCACTGTGAGGTAGGGGTGGGCAGGTACCGGTACTAACGGTACCAGCTATACAGTACAGTACCGGTATCAGACTGCTCGGTACCGGTACCGATACTGACCAGTCTCTCAGGATGTTACTCATTTCTTCCTCACACGAGTGACAGGCTGAGACTGAGTGCTTAAGATATCTCGGTGATATGGGTTCTCTCTCTCTCTCTCTCTCTCTCTCTCTCTCTCTCTCTCTCTCTCTCTCTCTCTCTCTCTCTCCCCTGTATGAAGTGATTTTTTTTATAAAAAAATAGCATATTTATATAGTTATTATGGATGGACTCATAGTCTAATAACAATAACAGTATATATTACCAGACCTTTAAAAAAAATCGGACATGAAGAATTATCTAATAGATAAGTAAATGAAATAATGGAAGCGAGAGGAAGAATGAAAACAACGCGGCAAAATGGCGGGCAGACCATGTGACTCCGCACAGCAAGGCATAACTTGTCCCCACCAATGTCTATAGCCTTAATACCTCCATGGTCTATACTCTATAGCCTATAGTAACATGTCGGGACACTTTTGAATAAAACCGTCCCTTCCCGCGCATGACGTATGCTGGGGTACACTGACCTGGGAGCTCATTCGCTCAGAAGTCACGGTCGTGTGTGGTGTTGTGGTCGTGTCCGCTCGCCATCGCGATACTTTTTCCCCATCGATGCCATGCAATCAGGGGCGATGCCAGACACTGTAGACATCGGGGACACCCTGTCTGACAAAGGGGAGGGGTCCGGGTGTATGTTCCCCTGGGGAAAAAAAATAAAAAACAACCCCATAGATAGACTACTGTGGACTTAAGGGACTTTGGTACTATTATGACAAAATTAATTTAAGATACGTCCTACACTTGAATCAAGCTACTGTATAATGAATTAAGGATAAAAATATCTTAACAACTTAAAACACGTGTCTATATACATGAAATAAAATAAAAAAATATCTTGTTTCAGCACGGTTCGTGATGAGAAAATGGACCAACATCAAGGACAGCTGGATCAAGGCGGAGAAGAGGAAGGTGGAAAGTAGTAAGCCTGGTTCTGGCAAGCGGCCGTGCAGGAGGTATATCTATGCGAAGCAGTTGTCCTTTCTCAGGAAAAATCTGAAGCTCCAGGGCGCGGAGTACAATTTTACGCCCAAGAGTACAAGAAATAATAAAACTGACACCACACCTGTATGTGCCTCTAACTCGCCTGAAGGAGTCCCTCCCACACAGCCTGCCTGGCCAGCCAAGGTGAGGAAGGTGGAGGAAGGCGAGCAGACAACACTCAACGGCTCGGAGTCTCCGGAAGGCCGCCAACGCTCCTTCATGCGAGGCAGAAGCTCAGAATCTCCAGTTAGCCGCCGCATTTCCTTCAAGAGAAGAAACAGCTCGGAATCTCCTGAAAGCCGCCACGTGTCTTGCATGAGAGTCAGCAGCTCGGAGGGTCCAGAGAACCGCCACATTTCCTTCATGAGAGGGATCCTTCCTTCACTGGCAAAGTTTAGTGACGAGCAAGTTGTGGAGTTCCAAATGGGCGTGTTGAATGTGCTGCAGAGTGTGAGGGAAGGCCGGCGCTTCTCTGATCCTGCCAGCGTTCATTCCCAGCCCTTCCATCTGCCCGCCGTATACCCGCAGCACCTCAGCAACCCCCCACGTCCGCCCGCGACGCAGGACACGGCGCCGGCGGAGGAACAGAACACCAAAGCGGAGGGCAACGACAAGAGCCAGCAAATCATCATTCCGACGTCACCGACACACCTCCCACCCGCCTCAGACGTGTCAGAGAATTCGTGCAGCAACCAGTGATTGCAGTGCACGTCTCTGGTTTGACGTGCACTGAACTCTTAACGAATAATTCATCACTTAGGAAGTTAGTTAATTATCACTTCGTTAGAGCATATGAAAATTATTATTGATTTTTTTTCTTTTCTGCACTTTTCTCCACTTTCTCTGTTGTGCTAGACATATTGAAAGCCTTCGATAGAGTCTGGCACCAGTCTTTGCTTTCTAAACTGCCCTCTTTCGGATTCTATCCCTCTCTCTGTTCCTTTATCTCCAGTTTCCTTTCCGGCCGTTCTATCTCTGCGGTGGTAGACAGTCACTGCTCTTTCCCTAAACCTATCAACAGTGGCGTTCCACAGGGCTCTGTCCTATCACCCACTCTCTTCCTGTTATTCATCGATGATCTTCTTTCCATAACAAACTGTCCTGTCCACTCATACGCCGACGACTCCACTCTGCATTATTCAACTTCTTTCAATAGAAGACCCTCTCAACAGGAAGTACACGACTCCAGACTGGAGGCTGCAGAACGCTTAACCTCAGACCTTGCTATCATTTCCGATTGGGGCAGAAGGAACCTTGTGTCCTGCAATGCCTCAAAAACTCAATTTCTCCACCTATCAACTCGACACATCTTCCAAACACCTATCCCCTATTCTTCGCCAACACTCAGCTGTCACCGTCTTCAACACTAAACATCCTCGGTCTATCCTTAACTCAAAATCTCAACTGAAACTTCATACTCCTCTCGCTAAATCAGCTTCCTTGAGGTTGGGCGTTAAGGCCCTGTATCGTCTCCACTCAGTTCTTTCTCCCCACGCAGTTGCTATCCATTTACGTGGGCCTTGTCCGCCCTCGTATGGAGTATGCATCTCATGTGTGTAGGGGCTCCACTCACACAGCTCTTCTGGACAGAGTGGAGTCTAAGGCTCTTCGTCTCATCAGCTCTCCTCCTCTTACGGAAAGTCTTCTACCTCTTAAATTCCATCGCTTTGTTGCCTCTATTTTCTATCGATATTTTCATGCTGACTGTTCTTCTGAACTTGCTGACTGCATGCCTCCTGGCGGCCCCACTGCACACGACTTTCTACTTATGCTCATCCCTATACTGTCCAAACTTCTTATGCAAGAGTTAACCAGCATCTTCACTCTTTCATCTCACGCTGGTAAACTTGGAACAATCTTCTTTCATCTGTATTTCCTCCTGCCCGATTTGAACTCTTTCAAAAGGAGGGTATCAGGACACCTCTCCTCCCGAAATTGACCTTTCTTTCGGCCACCTCTTTTGATTCTTTTTTGGGAGCAGCGAGTAGCGGGCTTTTTTTATTATTGTTTTCTTTTTTTGTGTGCCCTTGAGCTGCCTCCTTTGTTGTAAAAATAAAATAAAGTGTTTTCATTTGTCACGATATTCATCATGTACAAATACTCAGCTAATTTTGTTGTATCCCGCAATTACTTGATACTGTATTTTTTCATGAATTGTCTGTTTCCTGCTAAAGTGCAACCTGTCATGTACAGTTTTGACCAATAACATTATTTTATCGTATATTCTTTGTATCTTGCCTGAGGGTTAGTGATACTGCCTCTACAGGTGGAATTGCATCTCTGCAACCTGCTCTATGGATAAGGATCGATGCCAAACATAAGATAAACTGATATACTGCATACAATTGGATTCGTGTTAGTCTAGAAATTACTCGGATATCCGCAGCAACAACTTTCCTAGACGAAAAACTTGTACGAGAGGAAGATGAATGTAAACTGTTAAATAGGTAGACATATTGATGAGAAGGTAAGATAAGCAGATAGATATACAAACAGACGTGAATGCATGGCCACATAAAGAGGGTATAAGGTATAGTTTGGGGCATACGCCATACTTGTAGTGGCGGCGGCGCTCATCTCTGTCGCATTGGGCCTTAAGCCTGTGGTGGCAGGAACCCAAGCCTGACACGGCCAGAGGACATCCGGTTTCCACAGTTTACCTTCCCAGGTGTCCCAGGCACCCATTTATCGACCTGCCGAAAGGAGAATGAAGAGCTGAGTAAACTGCGCGCCGACTACCTGGGCTGAGATTCGAACCTGCCCTGTAGAGTCGTGGTCAGACACGCTAACCACTGCACCGCTGAGGCTATGATAAGTAGTAAAACCCAAAGCATACTTCAATGGCACTCAGAATTATTCATCGCGACGAGAAGCCAGGAGACAGCAACACAGAGAGAGAGAGAGAGAGAGAGAGAGAGAGAGAGAGAGAGAGAGAGAGAGAGAGAGAGAGCTCACATAAGAACGTAAGAAGTCTGCAAGAGGCCGGTTGGCCCATAAAGTAGCTCCTGTACACTCAACCCCACCTTACTTCACCATCCATGGCTTTATCTAACCTCTTCTTGAATGTATCTACGGTATTGGCACCCACAACATGGCTCCTAAGCCTGTTCCATTCGCCCACCACTCTATTGGTGAACCAATTGCCTATGTCTTTGTTGAATCTGAATTTGTCTAACTTAAAACCATTGCCACGCGTCCCACTCTGGCACTTTTACTATCAAAATCTTATTGACATCCCTTTATTAAAGCCCTTCATCCATTTATAGACTTCGATCAAGTCTCCTCGCAACCTTCGCCTTTCTAGAGTGTAGATTTAAATGTTTCAGCCTGTCTTCAATAGGCAAGTTTCACCCCTGAATCATCTTTGTCATCCTCCTACAGCCTGAGATTCTAACATCCTGATATCCATTCTATAGTAGGGGACCAGAACTGAACTGCATAATCGAGATGAGGTCTAACTAGTGCTAAGTAAAGATTGAGGATGACTTCAGCGCTCCTATTGCTTACGCTCCTTGAGATGAAACCAAGTACTTGTTTGCCTGATTTTAGCCTGAAGTCTTAGGTCCATATTCTCAAAGATACGAGGGCTTATTCACCCACATTTGATAAGGCATTCCAGAGGTTGTGTTAGTATTTCCATGGGTAGATTAATGAGTTTAGTGATAGCGTTTGACAAGACTTTGCACCATGAACGTGAAAAACACTCATGAGAACCTGACTAATCTCCTTGTGGCCTTTGGAAATAGATGTCGGAAAGGAAGCCTCAGAGAATACGAGCGTGAGTGTTGCAAGTTTAATGACACGTTACTGTTATCAGCTGTTCATGTATTGGTGGCAGGACAGCGAGGCGATGGCGACACACCCAACCATGTGAGAGAGAGAGAGAGAGAGAGAGAGAGAGAGAGAGAGAGAGAGAGAGAGATTGAAAAATGAGGGGGAGAATGTCACGTCGAGGATGAGGAATGAGAGAGAGGTAATGAGAATGAGAGACTGACCAATGATCGAGAGAATGAGAGAAGATATAATGGAGAATTAGAGAATAAAAATGAGAGAATGAGGAGACTTGCTGTTATGAGAGTAGAGGTAATGGAGAATGAGAATAGAGAGAGAAGTATGAGAAAGGAAGGTGTGTGTGTGTGGAGACAGAGAGAGAGAGAGAGAGAGAGAGAGAGAGAGAGAGAGAAAGAAAGAAAGTTTCCTCACTCACAATTATTGACGTATGTAACATGATTATGAGAATAAATGACTCAAGACCAATTTACTTCTCCTTCCTCTCTTCCTCTCCTCCTCCTCCTCCTCCTCCTCCACGTGCATCTTTCATTTGTTCTTCCTTTACTTTCTCTCTCTCTTATTTCCTACTCATTCTGTTCCTTTCTCCTCCTCCTCCTCCTCCTCCTCCTCCTCCTACTCCCTCCTACTCCTAAATAATTTCTTCTCCACCTCTTTGTCTTTCTCTTCCAACTTGTTCTCGTTTTCCGCCTTGCTTTTTCTCATCCCCCCCCCTCTCTCTCTCTCTCTCTCTCTCTCCCCCTCTCTCCCTCTCCCACCCCCCTCTTCCACCTCTCCCACCCCTCCCTCCCTCCCTCCCTTGTCTCTCCAAACCATCGTGCCGTGAGAAATGCTTTTACTTGTTATGGGAACGTCAAATTACTGGTGGGAAACACCTGGTCAGGGAGACTACTGACATGGGCGGCCTGTTATTGTGCTCTGATGGACGAGGGAACACGCAGGAAATGCATGGAAAGACAGGCCAGCAGCAAGCAAGCTATCATGGGATTACCTATGGCCTTTTGACGGTGGAGGAAGCACGGGAACACGGAAGACGGCAACATCAACAAGCACTACGATCATGACAGGCAACATCAAACAAGCTTGCTACGATCACTATAGCCTTTTGACGGAGCAGGGAAACGCATGGAAACACGGAAAAGACAGGCCACAGCAAGCAAGCACTACGATTACTATAGTCTATAGTCTTGTGGATGGAGAAGGAAACATTGAAGCTAATTGGAAAGACAGACCACCAGTAAGCAAGCAATACGATTACTATAGTCTTATGTGGACGGAGCAGGAAACTGCGGGAACACGGAAAGATGGGCCACAGCAAGGCAAGCATTAATACGATCCCTATAGTCTTGGAACGGAGAAACACGCAGGGAAGGAGTGAATACAAGTTGTGTATTCTGAATACGATTACGAATACTTCAAATTCCAACGAATACGTATACGAATCTAATACACTGAAATGGTTTAATTGGAACACAATATGAATATTTTTCAGAACGTATTCATGAAGACATTCATGAATACTTTTCCCTGAAAAATACCTTCTGACGTAACTCAGTACAGCACTGTTCTAAAGTTGCGTATGCAACAGTAGTAAGCTCTCATGAACCTGTACTGTACACGACCATTACACGTCCGCCCTGGAGGCTGGAGTTGTAAGGAACAGCGGCTGCATGGGACTTATAATAATAAACTTTGAAGTATTCGTCTGATTATTCGCAGAATAAGAATATTTTTCCCTTGTATTCGAATACGAATGAGAATACTTTGATTTCTATCAATAATATTCGAATAAATACTCCATCCCTGGAAACACGGAAGGACAGGCCACAGCAAGTAAGCATTAGGCTACGATTACTATCATGGTCTGGTGACGGAGGAGGAAACACTGGAAACATGGAAAGACGCCCTATTAGCAAGCAAGCATTGCAAGCAAATATCGAATACATTTGAAAAATGAGACGAGAAAAGAAAGATAGGAAGAAAGACAAGGATATATATGTGGAAAAAAAAGACAAAAAAGATAGGAAGTAAAAAGAAGAAAATATGTGAAAAATACAGATTCAGGAGAGAAAGGAAGAAAAGGGAAGAGACGGTATATAGGAATATACATGAAGAAAAAAAAAACAATAAAAGATATGAAAGAAAAAGGAAGGATGAGAGGAAGAAAGAAGATCTGTATAGGAAGATGTGAAGAAGGAAGGGAGATATAAATTTAGGTATGTGGGAAGAAAACAGGAAGATTGAGAAAGACATAATAGGTTAAGAAATATATCGGAAGGGGAGGAGCAAATGTAGGGAATGTATACCTAAGAAAAGAGAGAGAAGAAGGAAAAGGTTGAGGAATATATTTAAAGAAGTAAACTTGGAGGTACCCGAAGGAAGCGAATATGAAGATAAAGGATTAAGTAATAGGTTAAGAAGAAGAAAGGAAAGGAAGGAAGGAAATGTAAATGCGTACAGGCAAATAAAAGGGGAAGAAAAAAGGGAGGAAGTAGGTTGAGAAATATAATGAAAGAAGGAAGAAATTTAGATATGAAGGAAAAAATAATACAAACAGGAAGCAATAGGCAAAGGAATATACATGAAAAAAGGAAGAAAGAAGCAAATGTAAATATGGGAGGCAAAGAATAAGAAAAAAAAGGAAGAAGATGTAGATTAAAAAGGGAGATGTAGAGAATGAACATATTGACGAAAGAAAGATTAGCAAACGAAGAAGGAGAATATATTGAATGGGCAAAGAAAAAATAAACAAATAGATGAAGGAATAAGACTTTCATTTCTACTTTTCTTCTTTTTCTTCATCTTCTTCCTTTTCTTCTTCTTTTCCTCTTTTTCTTCTTTTTTTTCTTCTTCCTTTTCTTCTTCACTTCTTCTTCTTCTTCTTCTTCTTCTTCTTCTTCTTCTTCTTCTTCCTTACTTTCCCGCCTATTGTCACACTGAAGCGGGGCGGAAGATCAGCTGATGAACGTAAACAAAGAACACATGGCAGAGAGATTTATAAGAAACGATCCCCCTGAGCCATTGATAAAAGATAGAGGGGAGAAACTATAGATGCTTTGATGCTCCCTACCTGCTTTCTCAGCCCATAGACAGCAAGATGGCGCTATTATAAACATCTTCTGCCTGCGCCATAACGGGTGTGAACTGACCATCAGGCCCACTCAAGAATGCCTACCCTAGACGAACGCTAAAATAAAATAAAAATAGATGAAAGTAAAGAAAGAGATAAACTAATGAATAATAGGAATAAGATGAAGGAACGGTATGAGGAGGATGAGAAAGCGAGAAGAAGAAGATGAAGAAGAGGAAGGGGAGGAATGATAATAATGATAAGAAGAAGAGGATGAAGAGGAAGAAAAATTAAGAGGAAAGAGAGAAAGAAGAACAACAACAACAACAACAAGAACAAAAAGAACAAGAACAAGAGGAAAAAGAAAAACATTTGAACCAGAAGAAGAGAGAAGAAGAAAAAGAAGAAAAGAAGAAGAAGAAGAAGAAGAAGAAGAAGAAGAAGAAGGAAGAAGAAAAGAAGCAGAATATCCTCACTCCCCATATCATCAGCTCTCCTTCCCCAGGCCTATTCCTCGACGCGAGTCTCCAACGCTGTCAGTCAGCTGGGCGCTGAACTCCTTCAAGCTCTTATGAACCCACTTTTTACGGGTGAGTGGGCTACATACAACACGTGAACCTTTCTCTGTCAGCAGAGAGTATGATTTGAAGTATACGTTAAGATGTCAAACAGAATTAATGAATGTGAAGAAGTGAAGTTGGAATTTCAATGAAAGCGAGGAATAGTTTAGAAGCTGCCATGGATTTTTGAAAAGGCAAGAAGTTGGAACTTGGAAGAGAGGAACTAAATGAGGGAGTTTGTCTTCTTCTTTGTCTTGGCTTTTTCTTTTCTTGCTTTTGTTG
>NC_066576.1:440000-452616 GCF_024679095.1 Eriocheir sinensis | reverse complement strand
TTAACTTATCTCTTAGATAATTCTTCATACAGGTGGTCAGCTACGCTGGACTACTGAACCACCTCCTGGTACAACCTGACAGGCTAAACAACCAACCTGGTGAGTCCTGTCCCGCCTGGTACGCGGGAAAGACACTCAACAAATGTTGTTACAAGGAGGATATTCTGAGACTTTCAGGGGAGAAATCACAGGTTACTCAGCGAAAGTCTAGTACCACAGACTTCTGGAGTTAGTGACACCTCTTAAAGTAAATGACACTAGACGAGGAAGGCTGTCACTGCAAAAAAGGCGTTCATAGAGACAGGTTGAATCTAGAAAAGTCTCGGTCTTGACTTTCTCTTTTTAAACTAATGTCGATATTTGCAGGCGGAAACATTTCTGACTCCTTATAAACACATGCGATAAGTTCATTACGGAACGATGAAAATCGACGGAAATCGCATTCAGCGACTTCGGTAAAAAAGCGCTACAGTGTGACACCGCCTTTAAGTGAACAGACTATAGTACCGGTTGAATTCCCAGGCCGGGTGTCCCTTATAGTGGACACGCGTGCCTCGACGAGAACGACTGGTGGCCGGAGTGGGCTGGCTGTCCTACCACGGCAGCTGCATGCAGACCGCCGCCATTTTGTCCTGCCTTGTTTCCGCCTCCACGCCCGCCTCCAGTATGCCAGCTCACTTATCTCTTAGATAATTCTTCTAATCCGACCTACACCATCGTGGAATACATATATACTGTTTTCAATCAACCGACACATCCATGAACGTTTGGGATTGTTTAATTAAAGGCACTCTATTAGTGAATCATTCAGAGCACGAGGAGAGAGAGATGTCATTCCACGTTCACTGCGAGATATCCATTCACCACCCCAATTCTCAGTTTTATGCTCGTGAGGAAGGTTCAGCCATCACTGTTTCTTCCCTCACTGTATCCGATACCGTGATACTTTGTTTTTACTGTTCATGGTAAAATTTCGCAATATAGCCTTTATGTTGTCCTGCAGTACCGGTACTTTACTCTTCATTATTCTTTCCTCCTTTGTTAAGATTACTTGAGAGTCTGCTTGTACCCTCTTTGGATAGCAAATCTCGTGTAGTATCTGTGTTTTTGGGGTTAATATGTGTGTGTGTGTGTGTGTGTAGATGCAGCAATCACTTCAGTGAAGGACAATGGTTTATATGGATCCAGCAGCAGGATAATATATATATATATATATATATATATACTATATATATATATATATATATATATATATATATATATATATATATATATATATATATATATATATATATATATATATATATCTATATATCGTATGTGGTTCAGTTCGTAAGAGTACACAATAAAACACACACACACACATAGCCTGTCTGCAATGTCGGCGAAGAATATGCCAAGGGAGTGTGTTCAGCGCGTACGAGTAAATTTTTTTTCTAGACAGACTGAGCTGTCCACCACTCCTGAATGACACCGCAGTAACGACTAACTATGCCTCATCCTCCCACCCTTCAGGAGCTGTGGGTGGGTGTCTGGCACTCCTTGGACACAGTGGCCGGCACCACTTCGGTGATATTTTAAAACATTTCGGACGCCCCCAGCACATATTTGACAAGAAGTCTTTCATCACGGTGAGTTTAGGACATTTCCAGGGTAGTTTCCCAATGGCCCTGGTGGTAGTCCTTGCCCCTTCATCTGTGTGAACTGCCTGGGCCAGGAAACACGCCACCACGTGGATGAATGATATCACCTCTTTGACCTTTCAAATAGTTGATGTGAGAAGCGAAACTTTGTGTTTGACAACGTGAGCAAGTGTGTCAAGGTCAGGACCACGACAGCCTTGGTTACTTCAGTACAACTTCACCCTGCACTGAGCTCAGCGACAGGGCCGCTTTCCTTCCGCTGCACAACAACAGCAGAATTATAATTGATGAAGCGCCGTCTGTCTACTCCGGCTAAATGCCAGGACCAGTACTGGGCCAACGTGCGATTAACGCTCCACTAATGCTGAGATGAATGTTGCTGCCCTGGGGAAATTAACTTCCCGCTCAATAAAGAGTGCTGATAGGGGCATTACTCAACCAAAGCATTAAATTTGAAATCTTCTACCCGACCGCTTTGGCGCCTCATCAACACCACCAGAAGGGAGATCAGTCTTTGACCGGGAGGCAGCAGGACCACTACACGCTGGTGGTGGAATGGAGCGAGGCCAGCGCAATTATTATGACCTCGTGTTCTTGTAAATGGAATGGTTGATATGCGAGTGCACTATAATATCATTTAGTTGTTTTAATAACCTGCATGGAAACGTTGAGAGAATAATGAGTTAAGACGTGCAGCATGGGCTCATATTGGAAGGTACGAATGAGAACTGTAGTTTGGCTCAGAAGTGAATGATGTACTTAAGGTTGTATCTTATGCTGGCCCTCAGACCTCTGAAGGCATCTATGGAGTAGGTTTATGGTCTTACTGCGTGATAGTCCTCTTGTGGTTCAGGCTGCCAGGACATTGGGTGAGCTGCTCAACAGGTGAACCCAGGTGGTTTGGGTGAACAGTGGTGAGGAAGAGCGATGTACTGATTCTGAGAACAGAAACAGGAGCTTGGCTGTTCAGTGTCCTCAACCAGTTTTGCCACACCTCGTGAGCGACAGATTACCAAATGAGTGAAGACATGATGAGGTGATACTGCTAACCTAATTGGTCCTATGTGTGTTTGTTTGTTTCAGACCTGCGGGCATCAGAATTTATTCGTTGCTTTTCCCCTGTCCCTCAGGTAATGCTGGAGGAATCCTTCAACATTGACACTGCCCTCAGCGTGATCAGCCTCACCTGAACCCTGGCCGACGCCCAGGAGTACCTGCTGCTGGGTGCGGGCCACGGACCACGCCGTGCAGGCCCTTTCCTTGCCTCGGTGCCGGTCCGGGTCATGGTGAGCCGCCTCGCAGAAATGTCCCACCCTCGCAGGGGCAATAAGCCGCACGTGGAGGAGGTCGGGAGTGGGTGGCGGTGGGCACGGCCCTGGCGCGCGTCATTCCTCACCGTACCCTCCACTACTCTGACGGGCGGGAATGAACACAGCGCCTTCGTCATCAGCCCCGCCTCGACGGTGGTCAGCGTCGCCCTGGACTACAGCCACCTCCTGGTGGGGCAGAAATCACAGTTGGTGAGCAGGAATGATTGAGTGCCGTTTTGAGTGTAAATGGAATGGTTGATATGCGAGGAAAGAGAGAAAAATTTAGTTGTTTTAGGGAAATCTGCATGGAAACGTTGAGAGAATAATGAGTTAAATGGTGAACGAGTGCTTCATATTGGAAGGTACGAATGAGAATGTAGAATGGCGAAGTGTGAATGATGTACTTAAGGTTGTATTCGAGGAAGCTGCGCGGAACAGTTGAAGGATAATGGAGTAGGTATTATGGTAACAGTGCGTGATAGTGGAAGGTATGGATGAGTGCTGCCGAGACATGTTTGGGTGAGCTGCTCAAGGTAGACAGGTGGTTTGGGTGAGCGGGTGAGGAAGAGCGATGTACTGATTCTGAAGACAGAAACAGGAGCTTGGCTGTTCAGTGTCCTCAAAAGTTTTGCCCACCTCGTGAGCGACAGATTACCAAATGAGTGAAGACATGATGAGGTAGATACTGCTAACCGTAATTGGTCCTATGTGTTTGTTTGTTATTCGTTATTCGTTATTCGTTGCTTTTCCCTGTCCCTCAGGTAATGCTGGAGGAATCTTCAACATTGACACTGCCCTCGGCGTGATCAGCCTCACCCGAACCCTTTCCGAGGCCCAGCCCCCGGAGTACCTGCTGCTGGTGCGGGCCACGGACCACGCCGCGCAGGCCCGCGCCGCCTCGGTGCCGGTCCGGGTCATGGTGACCGCCTCGCAGAGCTCGCCGCCCTCCTGGCAGGGCAATAAGCCGCACGTGGAGGAGGTCGGGGAGTGGGTGGCGGTGGGCACGGCCCTGGCGCGCGTCACGGCGTCCTCACCGTCGGCCCTCCACTACTCGCTGACGGGCGGGAATGAACACAGCGCCTTCGTCATCAGCCCCGCCTCGGGGGTGGTCAGCGTGGCCACGCCCCTGGACTACGAAACCACCTCCTGGTACAACCTGACCATCACGGCCACCAACCTGGTGAGTCCCTGCCCCGCCTGGTACGCGAGGAAAACACTCAACAAATGTTCATTACAAGGAGGATATTCTTGTCAGGGGGAGAAATCACAGGTACTCAGCGATCTAGATCCAGACAGAGTAGTTTGGCCCAGAGAAATGTGTATAGGCCTAGACGTCAAGCCATTACCAAAAAAAGGCAATTCATAGTCTGTGAATCTAGAACATCTAGTCTAGGGAAACTTGACTTCTCTTTTCACCACTAATGTCGATCTTATCTGAAGCATTTCTGCCACTCCTTATAAACACAGCCTCAGATAAGATATTACCCACATGCTGTCCTGATCTTCAATCAACCGTCACTTCAGCGACTTCGGTAAAGAGCGCTACAGGCAGCACATAAAAAAGTGGGTTTCAGCGCTGGTGTTCTGCCATGGTGACGCGCCCCCTAACCCTCCCCCAGGCCGGGGTGTCCCGCAGCACGTGGCTGGGCGTGACGGTCCTCGACGAGAACGACTGGTGGCCGGAGTGGGAGCGACTTTCCTACCACGGCAGCGTCCTGCAGACCGCCGGCCGCGGCGCCCCCGTGCTGGCCGCCCACGCCCACGCCCAGGCCAGCCCCAGGCAGCTCACGGTGACCGCCCGGGACCGTGACCAAGGCTACAACGGCAGAGTGACCTACACCATCGTGGAGAAGGACATCACAAAGTTGTTTTCAATCAACCGACACACAGGTGAACGTTTGGGATTGTTTAATTAAAGGCACTCTGCTTAGTGAATACAGGCACGCGGGGAGATAAACGTCCCATTCCCTCACTAATCAACGTTCCTCCTGCAGCCAGGAACATTACCACCCAATTCTGGTTCATGCTGCCTGCCACAGGAAGGGTTCAGCCACACACTGTTTCTTCCCTCACTGCCTCCAAGTGATACTTTGTTTTTACTGTTCATCTAAATTTGCCGAATAAATGGTTCGCCCTTTATGTTGTCCTGCTGCACAGACTTTACTCTTCATTATTCTTTCCTCCTTTGTTAAGATTACAAAGTATTTTCAGTTTTTCATCCTATTTATAGCAAATCTCTGTAGCAGTGTGTGTGTGTGTGTGTGTGTGTGTGTGTGTGTGTGTTTTTGTGTTTGTGTTTCAACAGTGATTAAAGGAAAGTAGGAAAACTGCATCAGGCAATATATATATATATATATATATATATATTCTATATATATATATATATATATATATATATATATATATATATATATATATATATATATACACACACACACACACACACACACACACACACACACACACACATATCCATGCCTGATGCTGTTTTCCTACATTTTTAGACTCACTTTGAGGAGATTTTTTTTTTTTTCAAGACATGTTAGCTGTCCACCACTCCTGAAGACAAGTAACACTAACTGTACCTCATCCTCCACACCCTTCAGGAGCTGTGTGGGTGTCTGGCAGCCTGGACACAGTGGCCGGCACCACGGTGAGGCTGAGTGTGTGGGCCACGGACGGGGGCAGCCCCCGGCGGGAGTGTGTGGCGCCCGCCCCAGTCTTCATCACGGTGAGGGAGGTGAAGGCTGCCCCCGTGGCCTTCCCCAAGACCCACTACTCAGCCGTCCTCTACCTGCCAACCTACCCTGGTGTGAGGGTGTTCTGCCTGGGCCGGGAGGAGCAGCCACGCCACCACGTGGATGTGAATGATATCACCGATATTTCATATTCCATCGCTGCCGGTGACGACAGAGAAAACTTTGTGTTTGACAACGTGAGCAAGTGTGTCAAGGTCCAGGACCAGTACAGCCTCAAGCCTCAGTACAACCTCACCCTCCAGGCCAGCGACAGGGCCGCCTCGTCCACGGCAACAGCAGAGATTATAATTGAAGAAGCGCCGCTGTCTACTCTGGTCTTCACTCAGGACCAGTACTGGGCCAACGTCATTGAGAACTCCACTAAGGAGATGAATGTTGCTGCCCTGGGAGTGAAGGGTCAGCCGCTCAACCATCACGTCCGCTACTCGATTCTCAACCCAAACATTAAATTTGAAATCCACCCGACCGCTGGCGTCATCAAGACCACCGGCAAGTCTTTTGACCGGGAGGCAGAGGACCACTACATGCTGGTGGTGGAAGTGAGTCCGGGGCCAGCGCAATTATCATGACCTCAGTGTTCTTGTACTGGACTGTTATTACTAAGACTCAGTGCACTATAATATCATCATCTTTTGTTTTTTACTAATCATAAACCCTTACCTGCTGGAAATCAGCAAATTTTAAGACTTGCAGCATGGGACCTTAAATAACATGAAACTTGTTTGGCTCAGAGGACATTGATCATTCTCCCCATTCATCTTATGCATTGGCCCTCAGACCTCTGTTGCATCTACTTGTATTTGCTTTTGTCTTACTGCTGTTCATCCTCTTGTGGTTCAGGCGCAGGACATTGAGGACACAGCAAACGTGGCCCATGTGCTGGTCCACGTGGCGGTGATGGACGTGAATGACAACGAGCCGGTGTTCCTCAACCAGCCCTTCCACGCCCTGGTGTCCACCGTGTCTCCGCGCAGCCACGTGGTCACTAAGGTGAGCATAAGAGCCCAAGCAGATCTTTTTTGTCAGACACATACCGGGCATAACTTGTGCTCTCCATAAAGTAGTAGGTTCCTCCATGATCAAGCAGTGAACCTTTGCAGTGACTCCCAAAGTTATGTAATTGTTGATTATGAGATGGTCCTATTACCAAGCCCTTTCCCTTGTGTCTCCAGGTGCAGGCAATAGACGCTGACTCTGGGGAGTTCGGAAGTGTCCGCTACGAGCTGGTGCGAGGCAGCGGTGAGCTCTTCGCCGTGAATAAGAAGACGGGTGAAATTTCCCTGAAGCAGACCCTGATGGCGGCCGACAAGACCTACAGCCTCACCGTTGCTGCCTACGACGGGGGAAAGCCTCCCCTCAGCTCACAGGCCCATGTCCTCATAAGGTGAGTCACGCAGCCAGGACCACCTTGCCTTGGGTCAGGCCTGTTAGCCTCAGGGTTGTTCTTGTGTTGAAGATGTTAACCTGCCCGTCACGGGTCCCCAGGGTGGTGTCTTCTGAAGGGCCAATGTTCACCGCCGCACGGTACGAGGCAGCCGTGCCAGAGAACGCCGCCAAGGGCACGCCCGTTGTAAGGGTGGAGGCCGCTAGCCCTTCCGGGGAGCCCATCATGTACACCATTGTGGCCGGCAACACCGAGGAGCTGTTCGGCCTCGACTATTCCACAGGTGGGGGCACCATGGCAGGCAGCAGCAAGGCCTTTAGTGGCAGTGGCTCACCTTGCCCAGAGCACACCAGTATAGTGATGACACATGCCTTGTTGATCTTAGAGTCACACCATCACTGAAATCTTACTAACACATGAGCTGCCTCACTGATGTTGACCTTGAGAGGTGTGTAGGTAAGGTGAGAGGCAGAGGGAGGCCCGGCGTGCCAGCCGTCCAGAGTGAGAACTGTTGGACACTTGCTAACTCTTATAAATCATAGTTGTTCCACCATACCTTGGAGCACTTCATTGTGATTGGCCTTAACATGAGTGTCAATGAGTAGTGCAACCAGTAACACGAGTTTCCCAGCTGCTAATAACTGTGACCTTGCAAAATTATCTGCCACTGACAGAAGCTTTCTTCCTCCTCCATGGGGAAAGGACAAACTTGATTGCTGGGTTTTTTGTTGTTGTTGTTTATTTTTTTTGTTTATATGTTTATTTTTATGTGGGGACCGTACTACTGCCACATATTCCAACCTGACCAGCTTAGTTTCTTCATCATCTCTTAGTCTGTGTAGTGAAATGCCAGTCCAGTGTTTTCAGCTGCTCCCAAGGCTGTCTCTCGTTAATGTCTTTCAGGTGACAGGGGGCCTCGTGGTGCAGTGGTTAGCACACTCGGCTCACAACCGAGAGAGCTTGGGTTCGATTCCCGGGCGGAGTGGAAAAATTTGGGCGGCTTTTCCGATACCCTACGCCCCTGTCCACCCAGCAGTGAATGGGTACCAGGTATTAATCGGGGGTTGTGTCCCGTCTCCTGGGATCTGTTCCTTTCTCCTATAATTCCTTCCCCTTCTGTCTCTCTCCGGCATATGACCGCAGATGTTGCGCCGACTAAACGAAACTTTCCGAACTTTCTTTCAGGTGACAAATTATTCCATGCCTTTCTCCTCCTCCTTTTTTTATTGTCAGTTCTCATTGAGTAATCCCATGGCAGCCTTTCAGTACAGTCACCCATTTCCAATAACTTCATTAAATTTCACCGTCTACTCCTGGTTCCTCTGATAAATCCTGTCATGATCACCCTGCGGACTTTTACAATCCTCAGCTTCCATTGATTTTGTGATCTTTGTATCATCGCAAACAGGCTTGTATATCTGCCCATCCCTTCCACCATGTCATTAACATGCCAGCACTGTGCCCTGGGAAACTCCACTTATTCCTTCCCTCCACCCTGACATATTGTCCTAGATCACTTTCCTCATCTGTCGGTCTCTCAGAAAGTCTTTTGTCTACTGTGCTATTCTCCCTGTCAGTCCTTATATATTCTCCAGCTTTCATATTAGTCTTGTGGTAGTATTTTGTCTAATGCCTCGTCCAGATCTAAGTACACACAGACCACCCAACTGCCTCCCTCCTGTAACATGTCCGTTACCCTTGCATCTTCCCTTCACCCACCTGCTTGTCCTTACTCATACATCATGAAAAAAAAATGTATCTCTTTGTCATCTCTGAACCTCCGTACTTTGCCTCATGAAAGGTTTGTCTGCTTTCCCAGGTGGCAATGCAGTGGATCTTGAATGTAAGTATTTGTTTTATCTTCCCGTTTTGTCCTACTTGTTCAGTGTAAATATTTATGATGAAGCCTTCCTCCCGGGCACTGTGACAGCTCTGAGTCGTGTGCCGGGCCAGGGGCGGAGCACAGGCGTATGTTTAAAGGGCCTGAGGTGGATGGTTGAGGTGGATGGATTTAATTTTTATTTGTACATAATTTTCAGAAATTACTGCACGAGAAGCCTTATAAAGCATGACCGCGTATTTCTGGAGCAATAGTTAAACACCAATATGTAGATAATTTAAGGAACAAAAAATTGTCATCAGTAGGAGGAAAATTTGATAATAACCAGAGAGAGAGAGAGAGAGAGAGAGAGAGAGAGAGAGAGAGAGAGAGAGAGAGAGAGAGAGAGAGAGAGAGAGAGAGAGAGAGAGAGAGAGAGAGAGAGAGAGAGAGAGAGAGAGAGAGAGAGAGAGAGAGAGAGAGAGAGAGAGAGAGAGATTCCTTTCATGCTACACATTTGTGCTTCATCATTGCCTTGTAATATCAGTGATTATGATTCATTTAGATGCAGTGTGTGTCCTAAACATGCCTGATCATGTTCCTGGTTGATGTGTTCCCGCCATGAAGTGCAAACCCTTGCAATCAGAAACTCCTCAGCTTACCCGCCTGTGTTTCGGGCAGCCAGACGCTTGTTTGCCGCACACAGCGTTTGCTCCCACCCACCCTGCTTTTATATATATATATATATATATATATATATATATATATATATATATATATATATATATATATATATATATATAAAACAAGATGCAGAAATTATAGTTTCCAAGCCCTCCATGTAATGCCTTCTGCCACCAAGTGCCTTGATGCCACAGAACAGTGTGTTATTGACGACTTTGCACCACATGACCATATATATATATATATATATATATATATATATATATATATATATATATATATATATATATATATATATATATATATATATATATATATATATATATATATATGTATATATGTTTTTTTTTTTTTACAGCTAAGGAGACAGCTCAAGGGCACAAAAAGTAAACATTAATAAAAAAAAGCCTGCTACTGCTGCTCCTAAAAAGAATCCAAAGAGGTGGCCGAAAGATAGGTCAGTTTCGGGAGGAGAGGTCCTGATACCCTCCTCTTGAAAGAGTTCAAGTCGTAGGCAGGAGGAAATACAGATGAAGGAAGATTGTTCCAGAGTTTACCAGCGTGAGGGATGAAAGAGTGAAGATGCTGGTTAACTCTTGCATAAGGGGTTTGGACAGTATAGGGATGAGCATGAGTAGAAAGTCGAGTGCAGCGGGGCCGCGGAAGGGGGGGAGGCATGCAGTTAGCAAGTTCAGAAGAGCAGTCAGCGTGGAAATATCGATAGAAGATAGAAAGAGAGGCAACATTGCGGCGGAATTTAAGAGGTAGAAGACTATCAGTATGAGGAGGAGAGCTGATGAGACGAAGAGCCTTTGCCTCCACTCTGTCCAGAAGAGCTGTGTGAGTGGAGCCCCCCCACACATGAGATGCATACTCCATACGAGGGCGGACAAGGCCCTGTATATGGACAGCAACTGTGCAGGGGAGAAGAACTGGCGGAGACGGTACAGAACGCCCAGCCTCGAGGAAGCTGATTTAGTAAGAGATGAGATATGAAGTTTCCAGTTGAGATTTTGAGTTAAGGATAGACCGAGGATGTTTAGTGTTGAGGAAGGTGATAGCTGGGTGTTGTCAAAGAATAGGGGATAGTTGTTTGGAAGATTGTGTCGAGTGGATAGGTGGAGAAACTGTGTTTTTGAGGCGTTGAAGGACACCAGGTTCTTCTTGCCCCAATCGGAAATAATAGTAAGGGCTGAGGCTAAGCGTTCTGCAGCCTCCAGCCTTGAGTCGTTAAGTTCCTGAAGGGTGGGTCTTCTATTAAAAGAAGTTGAATAATGCAGAGTGGAATCATCGGCGTAGGAATGGATAGGACAGTTCGTTTTGGAAAGAAGATCATCAATGAACAACAGAAAAGAGTGGAGATAGGACAGAACCCTGTGGGACACCACTTAATAGATTTAGGGGAAGAACAGTGACCGTCTACCACGGCAGAAATAGAACGGTCAGAAAGGAAACTGGAGATAAAGGTACAGAGAGAAGGATAGAAACCGTAGAAGGGTAGTTTAGAAAGCAAAGATTTGTGCCAGACCCTATCAAAAGCTTTTGATATGTCCAGCGCAATAGCAAAAGTTTCACCGAAACGGCTAAGAGAGGATGACCAAGAGTCAGTTAAGAAGGCTAGGAGATCACCAGTAGAACGCCCCTTGCGGAACCCATACTGGAGATCAGATAGAAGGTCAGAAGTGGAAAGGTGCTTTTGAATCTTACTGTTAAGGATTGATTCAAAAGCTTTAGATAGACAAGAAAGTAAAGCAATAGGACGGTAGTTTGAGGATTGAGCGGTCACCCTTCTTAGGTACAGGCTGTATGAAGGCATACTTCCAGCAAGAAGGAAAGGTAGATGTTGACAGGCAGAGGCGAAAGAGTTTGACCAGGCAGGGTGACAGCACGGCGGCACAGTTTTTAAGGACAATAGGAGGCACTCCATCAGGTCCATAAGCCTTCTGAGGATTGAGGCCAGAGAGGGCATAGAAAACATCATTTTGAATATATATATTTTGTATATATATATATATATATATATATATATATATATATATATATATATATATATATATATATATATATATATATTTATATATATATATATATAGATATATATATATATATATATATATATATATATATATATATATATATATATATATATATATATATATATATATATGTGTGAGTGTGTGTGTGTGTGTGTGTGTGTGTGTGTGTGTGTGTGTGTGTGTATATATATATATATATATATATATATATATATATATATATATATATATATATATATATATATATAACCTCGGTTTATGAGTTTAATTCGTTCCAGAATATTGTTAACACACCGAAACGCTCGTAAACCAAAACGAATTTCCCCATTGAATTAATGTCAATCCCCTAATGCGTCCAATATCTCAAAAAAAATATTTATATAATCATTTTCCGCCGAGTGGCTTAAAACTACCCACATGCTGTCCAGAAGACCACCTATCAACCCGGACTCTAGATTCTAGGATTAAAGATGAGCTCCGGGAGGGCAGCATGAGCCAGTGCAAGATGGCGCCACTATAAAACACTCGCCTGCGCCAGAACGGGCTGGGCCGACCATCAGGACCCACCGGGAAGAAGCCTTGGGCCGACCATCAGGCCCCACCGGGAAGAAGCCTACCGGCGCTATAGGCCGCGACGTAAAAAAAAAAAATAAAAAAAAAAAAAAAAAAAAAAATTACATCTTATTTTTTAACAGAATTAAGTAATGTTTCTAAAAAATAGTGATAATTAATAATATGGAACACAAATCAATGTGTTATGGTTGTTACATATATATATATATATATATATATATATATATATATATATATATATATATATATATATATATATATATATATATATATATATATATATATATATATATATATATATATATATATATATATATATATATATATATATATATATATATATATATATATATATATATGTATATATATATATATATATATATATATATATATATATATATATATATA
>NC_066576.1:332500-437500 GCF_024679095.1 Eriocheir sinensis | reverse complement strand
CAAGGGTTTGCACTTCATGGCGGGAACACATCAACCAGGAACATGATCAGGCATGTTTAGGACACACACTGCATCTAAATGAATCGGAACTACGTTCGACCACCCAAAGTCACTTATATCAAGTCAAGTCATACGCAGCTTTGTGGGAGGAGACACGGCAGAGGCGTGGCTTATGCGTGACGCTGCTTGGTGCCAAACCAGAGAATGTAGAATATAGGATTTAGAGAAAACGAAGAACGCGGACTAATTTAAATCAAACACTTCAACATCCACCCCCCCGCCCCCCTCACACCCCACACCACCGTTTGTAGGCATTGGATTTACAGTCACGCATAGCATAATAAAAAGGCATATATTTTCATCAGTGGCTTGCCTGAACACGCGGTGAAAGATGGCAAACATGCACATCCAAAGTGCATACCCGCCGCAATTTTAGTCACTCGTGAACTGGCGGGTATTTGGAATTAAGTGACGTCATCCCGCCGCTCCGCCCCAAACCGCCGCTGCGCGTACTGGTCGCAGTTTTGAAGGCAGAGTGACTTGACTTGTTGTGACTTTGCGACCACCAACGTGAAGCTAACCCGACGTATCGTCCGAGATGGAGTGTGAACGGGAGTCTGTCACGTCCAGGAGGGCATGCAATATGCCGAGGCTCGCCCTCCGTTCCTGTTGCGAGCATAGTAGCCACCGTTCCTGTTTTCTTTGCAGCACCATGCCTTTTAACCATCTTTCTGGGGGACATTGTTAAAGCACAAAGAACTCACACTGTAGTGCTGAAAACATGACAAGAGCGCACGGATGCTATTTCTACGAGTCTACAACGCGGAGTGAGACTAGAGCCGTCATCTGGCGGTCAGGAATTACACCAGACCGAGCAAGAATTAACCCCAATTCTCGCGAAGTTCTTGGGTTTCCTGTTTTGGTGTGTCAGATTTTAAAGAATTCCTCCAAATTCTTGGCAAGAATCGGGGGTCCTGCGCAAGCCGCGGCGGGGCTGGGTACGGCCACTGTCTTGCTGGCCGCACCTCCATAGGCCTATGGCGCCTCCACAGGCCTATGGCGATGACCATTTCCTGAGCTTCCTATGGGTAACCCTGCTAGGTGGGGGTGGACATAGAGTTCATGAGGTTACTGTTATGTTACTCTAGCTTGCACCACAAACCATTTTAAAGCATCACTGTATGATAAGTAAGAACTTAGCGGTATGAAAACATCATCGTCATCGTTCGAAACAAGAAATTGAAACGATGCCATTTGTCAATATTTTGTAGAGAAAAAAGGACGTTTTAAGAAACTCCATCGCATACAATAATGCTAACTAGCTACTGAAATACTCCTAATGAAATGTAGATCCCGTAACAGTGACTAAATTAACGTGTTGTCCTTGATGAGTGACAAGATGAGAAATAGTGTTGGTTCATCCAATCATATGGACAAGATAGACCGGATTACGGGACTACGGGTGGAAGGTGAAAACAGTCTCAAGAATGGGGGGTCGTTCAAGAAGGCCATATATTGCCAGATGACGCCTTAGGGTTGCAAACTTGCCACCCATTACTTAAAATACGAAACGCCATTTGTTCCGTATTTGCCTGTCTGAATGGTTAAGCAGATAAAATTCAGTATTTTAAAAAGGTAGTGAGCGCATTTTTCGGTGAACCACAAAACCAGTCCATAAAATTATGTTTGTCAAGGGTCGTCCTGAAATACGTGTAAAATACGCGTCGTAATGTCTCTCCCCCCTTCCTCTTGCCTTCAATAGCAGCGGGCAGCGGCTATCAGTCATGGCAGGCCAGATTAATTTTAGGGTTGCCATCAGTTCCTTAAAATATGGATTCGTTCTGTATTGGAGGATGGGATGCTGCGTTTCTTATTTGTTTTAGATCAAGGTGGCAGCCCTAACTGAGGTTCTACTCCCATTGTTTTCTGCTCTGAGCACTCTCGTCTTGCAGCGAACAAAGGGAACCCACGCTAACGTCTTCGACTTGTACAAAGAGACACGCCAGTCCTCGTCGAAAGACCGACTTGGTCGGTTAGGCTGACGTAAGTCGATAGAGTCGGTCTATCGGCATCCTCCCCTCCCTTTCATGAGCCGTCACCCGGCAAGGGTTTGTGCCCGGCCTTTGTGGTATCTCCTCGAAGGGACGTACGCGCTTGACCACGACGGCCTCCATATAGCCCGTGTCCCCATCCGTGGGGTGGCGACACACACACACACACAAAAAAAAAAAGGGGCAAACAGGATGCTCGTATTCCAAGTCACCGATCGTAAAGCAAGGCATTTTTGTGGGGTTTTATTGCTCGTAAATCAAAACACTCGTAAACTAAGCCACTCGTATACCGAGGTTTGACTGTATATATACGTATATATATATATATATATATATATATATATATATATATATATATATATATATATATATATATATATATATATATATATATATATATATATATAGACTCAAGCATGAGATAGGCTTGAAGAGAGGAATTTATAGGAAAATAAAGACCGGAGAAATTCACCTCAGGGGTAGGTATGTTGAGCTAGCCAGGTCGGTGAAGAAGAACACCCGCCTAGCAAAAAGAAATTATGAGATTAGGGTAGCCAACGAGGCCAAGAGCGATCCCAAGGGCTTCTTCAAATTGTACAGAACGAAAACAAGGGACAGGATTGGACCGTTGAAAACAAACACAGGTGAGCTCGTTGAGAATGGAGAAGATATGAGCCAAATGATGAATGACTATTTCCTCTCAGTTTTCACGCAGGAAAATCTAACAACCATTCCGGAGAGAGTTCAGGTATATGAGGGCGAAGAGAGCGACAAGTTGAGGGATGTGATCATCACTAGGCAAGTAGTCCAGGATGAGATTGGTAGGTTAAAGAAAAACAAATCGCCGGGCCCAGACGGAGTATTCCCAAGGGTTCTGAAAGAGTGCAAGGAAGTCCTTAGTGGCCCTCTTACCGATATCTTTAAGATGTCGGTAAATTCTAGATATGTGCCCAATCAATGGAAAGTAGCTAATGTGACGCCGATTTTCAAAAAGGGAGACAAGTCAGCCACCTCAAATTATCGCCCAATTAGCTTAACATCAGTTGTAGGAAAGATGTTGGAGTCAATTATAGCCGGGAGAACTCGGGACCATCTAGAAAAGCATAATTTAATTTATGATTCACAGCATGGGTTCACAAAGGGTAGGTCTTGCCTTACTAACCTGTTGTCCTTGTACACTAAAGTAATCGAGGCGGTGGACAGAGATGAAAACTATTACATATTATATCTAGATTTCAGTAAAGCGTTCGACAAAGTCCCTCATCACCGGCTATTACTAAAATTACAGGCTCACGGCGTAGATGGGAAAGTTTTGGACTGGATCAGGGCGTGGCTTATAGGTAGGAAGCAAAGAGTGCAAATCAATGGTAAAAAATCTGAATGGGGCAGTGTTACGAGTGGAGTCCCTCAAGGGTCGGTGCTGGGTCCTCTGCTTTTTATTATTTACATCAGTGACTTGGACACAGGAATTAGTAGTGATGTCAGTAAGTTCGCAGATGATACCAAGATCGGTAGAGTAATCCAATCAGACAGGGACGCTACCGTTCTCCAGGATGAGCTTGACAGACTATATGATTGGGCGGGGAAGTGGCAGATGGAATTCAATGTCGGGAAGTGTAGCATTTTGAGTGTAGGTAGGAATAACCCCTCACACAATTACTCCTTAAATGACACTCCTCTAAGCAGGTCTGGGCGGGAGAGAGACTTAGGAGTCCTAGTAAGCGCAGACCTCCGTCCTAGGGCTCAATGCATTCAGGCTAAAAATCGGGCCAACAGAGTACTGGGTTTCATCTCAAGGAGCGTAAGCAATAGGAGCGCTGAAGTCATCCTCGAACTTTACTTAGCACTAGTTAGACCTCATCTCGATTATGCAGTTCAGTTCTGGTCCCCCTACTATAGAATGGATATCAAGATGTTAGAATCTGTACAGAGGAGGATGACAAAGATGATTCAGGGGGTGAGAAACTTGCCTTATGAAGACAGGCTGAAGCATTTAAATCTACACTCTCTAGAAAGGCGATGGTTGCGAGGAGACTTGATCGAAGTCTATAAATGGATGAAGGGCTTTAATAAGGGGATGTCAACAAGATTTTGATAGTAAAAGAGCCAAGGTAGGACGCGTGGCAATGGTTTTAAGTTAGACAAATTCAGATTCAACAAAGACATAGGCAAGAATTGGTTCACTAATAGAGTGGTGGACGAATGGAACAGGCTTGGGAGCCATGTTGTGGGTGCCAATACCATAAATACATTCAAGAAGAGGTTAGATAAAGCCATGGATGGTGAGATAAGGTGGGGTTGAGTGTACAGGAGCTGCCTTGTATAGGCCAACCAGCCTCTTGCAGACTTCTTATGTTCTTATGTTCTTATGCACTCTGGATACATTATTGAACCATTAACACTTTGACATGACACTTAATGAATGTCTGCCAGTTTTGTTGATCATAAGTACATGAAGTGGTTGCTGCCTTCTGTTTCCCTGCCTGCCTTGACAACTTATCACTAGAAAACATGTACAGAGACACTTCTCATGATGTTCATAAGACGTGCGTGTGTGTGTGTGTGTGTGTGTGTGTGTGTGTGTGTGTGTGTGTGTGTGTGTGTGTGTGTGTGTGTGTGTTTGCATCATCCATTATCCCTGCAAACACATTTTTTCATTTTTCCCTCCATGCACTTGCATGAACCTTGTTATATAAAACAGTTTTTATATGGTACTGGTGAGGTGTTTAGTCTGAGTATGTTGGCATTTACTGGTCCAGCACTGCTTCCCTCACTGGTCTTAGCACACAAAGGTAATGGTGTCGCCCTGTGTCCAGGCGTCGTCCAGACCACTGCCCTGCTGGACTACGAGGCCTCCGCCAGCCACAACCTGACGGTGCGGGCGCGGGACCCCTTCACCGGGGGCCACACGGACACCCACGTCACAGTCGCAGTCACGGACGTCAATGACAACCCGCCGGAGTTCAGCCGTTCCGTCTTCAAGGGAGACGTGTCGGAGGCTGCATCACCGGGCCACGTGGTGCTGCAGGTAAATTACTTCAGCAAATATTACAGGTTTTTCCACTTTTTTTAATATGAAAATTTGACCATAAACTCTTTTATAAATGTTGATTCCCATTCACTACCTAGTAACATTTCATTGTTAATCAATCAAAAATGGATCTTATGCATAAGTTTGATAAGCTGATCGAAAAATCAAGAGTTTGAATTCTTTTTGCATTGTCAAGACACCTTCACCCTCTGCCTTGTACAGGTCTCGGCAAGTGACGTGGACACGGGGCCGGGCGGTTCAGTGCGCTACTCGTGTGTCATGGAGTGTGGCAGCTTTGAGGTGCGTGCCCTGGACGGTGCCGTCACGCTCACCAAGGAGCTGGATGCAGAGACTGAGGCTCAACACGTGCTGACTGTGCTGGCCACGGACTCAGGCATACCCCAGCTCTCCTCCACCGCCACAGTGGTTATTGACGGTAAATTACATGTAGACAGTAAACACTTATATAGCCAGATTAATTGGGCCAAAGGCAAGTTGTATGCATGAAGTTTCCATATGCTTGAGGTACTGAACGTTATGGCTGACAAAGAAGGTATATTCCCACACCAGCTGGTTTTTGGAGTGGGTTCTCAACCTCGGAATGCATCCAGACGGTAAATTAAGTAATAGAAAAAATATGAATATAGAAAACCACTTTTTCGATTATAAATATTTGATTAAAATCCTGCCAACTCTGGGCAGGACACGCATGTAGGAGGGGGCAGAACAAGTGGACAAAAGTAACTACAGTACATCTAGGGTCATATTCTTAAACATTTTAGCACCCAAGCGCTCATATTTGACTAGGCTTGCATAGGAGTTGTGGTTATTCCCATGGGCAGTTTTATGACCCCGATAATAGCTTGACCCTTTTTCTGTACCTCGAACCTGAAAAAGCACTCCTAGGAAACCGACTAAGCTCCATTTTGGCCTTTGGAAATAGTTGATGTGAGGGATGGAAGCGTCAGACCACACCGACCCTATAGTCGTGTTTTGTTAAGCCTGGCCAGATGTTTTCTTTGCCTACAGTTGTGGACTTCAACGACAACCCTCCAGCGTGGCGCCAGGACATCTACTCCTGCCGCGTGTCGGCCGAGGCCCAGCCCGGCCATGTGGTCACCTCGGTGTCTGCCACTGACCCAGACGCTGGTCAGGTCACGCCGCTCAGTTATGCCATTCACTCGGGAGACCGAGACGCCATCTTCAAAATGGATCAGCTGACTGGTAAGGTTCATGTACGCGTATAGATGACTAGACTTAAACCTTCAACAATGGCCATCGTTTATTTAATCAAACCCGGCTCGGTCCGCACAGACGGCCATCATTCATTTAATCAGACTCTTTCGCGCCACTAATTTGAATGTTCAGATCAAATTTGGCGGGTTCTGTGACTTGCCGAGGTGTCTGCCAGCATGATTATCTGACCCTCGTAGATCTGAAATAAGATCATTAGTCCTCACTGAGCAGCCCCGGAACCGTAAGATAAGAAAACACTGGGAAACACAGGACAGGATAGAGTGAAGATCATTCTGAGTACAAGGATAACAGTGACGAAAACATTGTGAGTAGTGACAGGCAGGCCGCTGCCCGCTCATCGACATACTTGTACTTAATTGCACTATAAGATGTAAATAAATAAAAAATAGTGAAAGCATGCAGTAGTGAGAGTGACCTAGAGAGTGATGGTGTTATTTCATTATCTGTGCTGCACTCCAGCCCAGCAAGTGCTCCAGCGTGACTATTACACAACGTGTCGCAATTTGGATTTCACCGCTGTCTTCAGGGAGTTAAGACGCTTCATACAGTGTGAATAAACAACAACAAAATAGCAGCTGTTTTTACCCGTATCCAGGGACCATTTAGTGAAAACAATGCCCGTCGTTTAAGGGTTAAGGAAGCTTGAAGTTTGGAGGAAAAATTTTAAACATTTTGAGGGATACGTGTTGGAAAGAAAAGCCGTTTATTTGATGAAGGGTTGAAGGCACGATTGTTTGCTCCTGCAGTGACCAGAGTGGTGCAGGAAGAGGAGATGGAATGTGTTGGCTTGAGAATGGTGAATTTTAACTATTGAAAGGTGGATCTTTTTCCCCAGGTGTGTTGACGGTGACGGCCGTGTTTTGAAGACGGCTGTGATGGCCGTGTCCTGAACCTGTCTGTGAGTGACGGGGTGCACGCGGCCTTCACCGGCCTGCACGTCTCGGGGCTGGCCTCCAACCACCACGCGCCGAGGTAACCTTTTAGTATGGTCTTTGGGTACAAATGCTGTGATGGCCGTGTTTGAGGCTGTGATGGCCGTGTTTAAGGCTGTGATGGCCGTGTTTAAGGCTGTGATGGCCGTGTTTAAGGCTGTGATGGCCGTGTTTAAGGCTGTGATGGCCGTGTTTGAGGCTGTGATGGCCGTGTTTAAGGCTGTGATGGCCGTGTTTAAGGCTGTGATGGCCGTGTTTAAGGCTGTGATGGCCGTGTTTAAGGCTGTGATGGCCGTGTTTAAGGCTGTGATGGCAGTTTTTGAGGCTGTGATGGCAATTTATGAAGCCGCTAACACTAACGTCATCTTTTTTACGATGTATGAGACAGTCCAGGTCAACCGAAAGTCTTTTATCTTAAGGTTTTCACACCAGTCAGTTGGCATGAAAGCATTGATAAAGGACAGCAAGGGAAATATCACTGTGGCAGAGTCCAAAGAGGTTGAAAACACTCAATTATCGACAATTTACCGTTTCACCCAACCAACGATTTTTTGACGTGGTTCATGTTTTTCTGGTGATAAATGTAGTGAATTGCACGATTTTATACCACATGGGAACACTCCACTATCCACCACAGAGACAGAGAAAGACCTGGGACTGTATGTTACCAGGCTACCAGTGAAGGCCAAATCCGTGCCAATCTCAGCGGATGGGTTAAGGTTATCACACCAGTCAGTCAGCATGAAAATAATTATAAAAGACAGCGAGAGAAATATCAATATGGCATCCTTTAAAGAGTCAATTCAGTCAGTTACCTTTAAGTTTTCACAAGAGCAGTCAACATGAAAACAGTAATAAAAGATAGCAAGGGGTATACTTCTTCTCAGTGTGGCAGATTTTAAGGAGGCCCAAGACAGTCAGCTATCTTCAAGTTTTCATATTGTTCTCTCCCACCATCTCCCCTTGTAAGGCACTGATAGGTAGACAGCATGTAGTATAATAAGCAACGCCAGCAAAGCCCTCAAGTAGCCCAGTCAGCCACAAACACCCAGACCTTACCTAGGCATTATAGCAGGAAATGAGCACTATCTTTGGAACATACTACAACATTGCAATACCTATCATATATCCTATTCCTACCAAACAGTGCCATACAACCTCACTGTCTGTTTATACTCCTTAGGTTTAATCGCACTCTCTACGGAGCTTACCTGGAGGGAAATTCTTCTCAACCTTCTCATCAACCATTGGAACACACTACATTGCACTACCTACCAAGCAGTGCCGTACAACCTCAGTGTCTGTTTATACTCCTCAGGTTTAATCGCACTCTTTACAAATCTTACATGGCGGAAAACTCTTCTCCTCAACCTCCTCATCAACCATTGGAACACACTACATTGCACTGCCTACCACACATCCTACCAAGCAGTGCCGTACAACCTCAGTGTCTGTATATCCTCCTCGGGTTTAATCACACTATGAAGACTTCATGGAGAAAAACTCTTCTCCTCAACCTTCTCATCAACCATTTGAACACACTACATCGCACTACCTTTTACACGTCCTATCTAGCGATCCCATACAACTTCAGTGTCTGTTAATGCTCCTTGGGTTTAATCACACTCTTTAAGATGCCTACATGGAGGAAAACTCTTCTCCTCAACCTGCTCATCAACCATTGGAACACACTACATTGCACTAGCTATCATACATCATACAACCTCAGTGTCTGTTTATATTCCTCAGGTTTAATCGCACTCTGTATGAAGCTTACGTGGAGGAAAATTCATCTCCTGGCCAGCTAGTCATCAACCTGGTGGCCACGGACCTTGATGCCTGGGACCTGGGCAAGCTGCAGTACACCATCCTGCACCAGACTTCAGAGGGAGCCTTCACCGTGGACAAAGAAGGTAGAGAGAGACATTGGTTGGTATTCTTAGACAATTTCATTTCTCACATCAACTATTTCCTAAAGGTCAAAGAGGGGATCAATCAGGTTCTAATGAGTGTTTCTTTAGGTTCATGGTACAGAAGAAGGGTCAGACTAACACAGGGGTCTTAAAACTACCCCTGGAAATGCGCAAAACTCCTACGAAAGCCTTGTCAAATATGTGAACTTGGGAGACAAAATGTTTAGTAATACGGCCCATTGAATTTGCTTGTACTATACTTTTGAATTTTAGGTTCCTGCAGTAAGAGATTTCATTTGAAGGTTTGATGTATGAATGTTGTTGTTGTATTAGTAGTAGCAGGAGGAGGAGAAGTAGTAGTAGTAGTCATAGTAGTAACAGTAATGATAGTAATAGAAGGTTATAAGGAGATTAAAAAAAAAAGGATAGAAAACATGCTGCTCTTCCACTCATATTTTATTGAAGTTTTCCCTGAGACAGCATTACAGTAGCTTGTTTATTTACCTACATTTTAAACCTCAAGGAACCACATCACTAGAGCATACTGTTGTGAGGCTTTGAATGAAAGATACCCTAAACTTACCCTAACCTAACAAAACGCCGACGATTACCAAACAATTACCATATGTCTTGACTCGGAAAAATCACATATGCGTCCTTACCAATGAGACTTTCTATGTAACCCGAAATTGGCCTCTCTTTTGGCCACTCTTTACTTTTATCTTTTTTTTTTTTAGGAGCAGCATTTAGCGGGCTTTTTTGCTACACTTTTCTTCTATGCCCTTCAGCTGCTTCCTCATCTTTGCAATTTATACCATACAAACTTCACCCCTTCCCAGGCAACCTGTACACTGAGACACCTCTGGATCGCGAGTCCCTGCCCATACACAGCCTCAAGGTGTCTGTGATGGACGAGGGGGGCCGGGCCAGCTTCACGGCGGTGCGTGTGACGGTCCGTGACAGGAATGACAACCCACCAGTCTTCATGTTGCCAGAGTATCAGGCGAACATCAACACTGACGTGGCTCCCAGGACAACCATTCTCAAGGTGGGGAACACTGGGCAGGGAGGAGTTAGGCCCCGTTCACACTGTGCCGACTCTGGACCATGACAACTGAGTGACTTTTAGGCCCCGTTCACACTGTGCCGACTCTGGACCATGACAACTGAGTGACTTTTAGGCCCTGTTCACACTGTGGCGACTCTGGACCATGACAACTGAGTGACTTTTAAGCCCCACTCACAGTGTGCCAACTCTGGACCATGACAACTGAGTGACTTTTAAGCCCCACTCACACTGTGCCGACTCTGGACCATGACAACTGAGTGACTTTTAAGCCCCACTCACAGTGTGCCAACTCTGGACCATGACAACTGAGTGACTTTTAAGCCCCACTCACACTGTGCCGACTCTGGACCATGACAACTGAGTGACTTTTAGGCCCTGTTCACACTGTGCCGACTCTGGACCATGACAACTGAGTGACTTTTAGGCCCCGTTCACACTGTGCCGACTCTGGACCATGACAACTGAGTGACTTTTAAGCCCCGTTCACACTGTGCCGACTCTGGACCATGACAACTGAGTGACTTTTAGGCCCCGTTCACACTGTGCCGACTCTGGACCATGACAACTGAGTGACTTTTAGGCCCCGTTCACACTGTGCCGACTCTGGACCATGACAACTGAGTGACTTAAGCCTCGCTCACACTGTGCCGACTCTGGACCATGACAACTGAGTGACTTTTAGGCCCCACTCACACTGTGCCGACTCTGGACCATGACAACTGAGTGACTTAAGCCTCGCTCACACTGTGCCGACTCTGGACCATGCCAACTGAGTGACTTTTAGGCCCCACTCACACTGTGCCGACTCTGGACCATGCCAACTGAGTGACTTTTAGGCCCCGCTCACACTGTGCCGACTCTGGACCATGACAACTGAGTGACTTTTAAGCCCCGCTCACACTGTGCCGACTCTGGACCATGACAACTGAGTGACTTTTAGGCCCCGCTCACACTGTGCCAACTCTGGACCATGACAACTGAGTGACTTTTAGGCCCCGTTCACACTGTGCCGACTCTGGACCATGACAACTGAGTGACTTTTAAGCCCCGCTCACACTGTGCCGACTCTGGACCATGACAACTGAGTGACTTTTAAGCCCCGCTCACACTGTGCCATCTCAGCATCTGGCGATCGTTCCTAGACCTCTCCATCACAGTTAGAGAGGCCAGTGACGCAGATGAAGGAGTTAACAGTGAAGAATAGTTTGAGAATACATGCAGTGGTTCCAGATTATCCTTACCTAGCTATAGATCTTGTTTATTATACTTTCTTCATGCTTGCCATCACAGTTTGGGGCCAGTGACGCAGGTGAACAAGTAAACAGTGGAAAATGCTCTGAGAATACGGGCAGTGGCTCCATATGTTACCCTTACCTAACTACAGATTTCAGTTGTTATACTTTCTCCCTGCCCACCATCACAGTTAGAGAGGCCAGTGACGCAGATGAAGGAGTTAACAGTGAAGAATAGTTTGAGAATACATGCAGTGGTTCCAGATTACCCTTACCTAGCTATAGATCTCGTTTGTTATACTTTCTCCCTGCTCACTTCTTTAGTTAGAGAGGCCAGTGACGCAGATGAAGGAGTTAACAGTGAAGAATAGTTTGAGAATACATGCAGTGGTTCCAGATTACCTTTACCCAGCTATGGATCTCGTTTGTTATACTTTCCCCATGCTCACCATCACAGGTCGAGGCCAGTGACGCAGATGAAGGGGCAAACAGTGAAGTGAGGTACCGCATGTATGAAGCCAACAGTTCTGAGGCGCTGGAGCTCTTCTCGGTCAACCCCACCACCGGCGAGGTCACCGTGGCGCAGACCATCCACAGCCAAGATAATTCATCCACTTACTCACGGTCATGGGTGAAGAGTCGGAGTTGAGTCGCCAGAGTCGAACCCGAGTCTTAATATTTCCCTAACATGTTCATTTTCCATTTCTATTTTCTCAGTCATAATTTTTCTTTGTAACAGTTTGTATGTCAGTCTTCTGAGTCTTATTATTTCTCTAACTTGTTCATTTTCTATCTCCATTTCCTCTGTGTTATCAGTTTCCTTTGTAACATTTAGTATTTCCTGCTGCCTCAAAACATTTCCTCCAACAACCTAAGGACCATATTTTTATACATTTCAGTGCCCAAGCTCACATACTTGACAAGGCTTTCGTAGGATTCCTAGGTGTTTCCATGGATACTAGTGGTAGATTGATGAAGCTTTTATAACTTGGACCTACAAAGCTACTCATTAGAATCCAATTAACCCGTCCGCTGCAATTGGCACGGATTTGGCTTTCACTGGTAGCCTGGTAGCATATACTCCTTGTGGGTAGTAGAGTGTTTGTTTCCCATGTGGTATTGGTATGCTGGATATCCCCTCCCAAGGTGCATGACTTTACATTTTTCTTCATTGAATTGTAGCAGCCACTTTTTGTTCCATTCCTGTAGCTTGGTGATGTCTTCTGGTAGGAAATCTGCAGTCAAGGAGTTAACCTGGTAGCAGCGACGGGCCAAATTTCTGGCTTTACCGTGTAGCAGCGATGGGCCAAATTTGTGCCATTATATAACCCCCCCCAAAATAGATGATACATAAACTGATCACAAATGCGTTGATATATATTATGAATTGGTTTGTGTGAGAGATGATTTTTTCTCAATTTTCTCGCTAAGACCAATAAGGAACATGATCCCCACTGCTTCCTGTTTTTTTTTTTTTTTTTTTTTTTCTTTTTTTTTTTTTTTTTTACAACAAAGGAGGCAGCTCAAGGGCACACAAAAAAAGAAAACAATAATAAAAAAAAAAGCCCGCTACTCGCTGCTCCTAAAAAAGAAACAAAAGAGGTGGCCGAAAGGAAGATCAAATACGGGAGGAGAGGTGTCCTGATTTTTTTTATACCTTAAACTGCTTTCTCTACTGTAAAAAAAATAGTTCCACAAGTAGCAGTAAACTTTCATATTTTTGTATCTTTTTTTGCCATTATTTATTTATTTATTTATTTTTTTTTTTTTTTCTTGTCTCCTTTACTCTAAAAAGTGTGAGTTTGGATGCACAAGTGATTATCGTATATAGAGAGACTGTTCCATTAGTTCCATGAGTATCAGTGAACTCCATCTTTTCTTGACTTTTTGTTGAGCTGTTTACTCTAAAAAGTGTGAGTTTGGATGCACAAGTGATTATCGTATATAGAGAGACTGTTCCATTAGTTCCATGAGTATCAGTGAACTCCCAAATTTTTGTATCTTTTCTTGACTTTTTTGTTGAGCTGTTTACTCTAAAAAGTGTGAGTTTGGATGCACAAGTGATCATCGTATATAGAGAGACTGTTCCATTAGTTCCATAAGTATCAGTGAACTCCCAAATGTTACAGAAAATGAGGTGTACCAGTTTTTCATCCGTGGCGAGGACAGCGGCTCCCCCCAGCACCACTCCGACGTGCCCGTCACCATCTTCCTGCTGCCCCCTCATGAGAACCCCCCGCACTGCACCAGGAAGTATGCACAGTTCTTCATCAGGGAGGACGCCCCCATCGGTGAGCACCCACAGCTATCAGTAATATGACACACACACACACACACACACACACACACACACACACACACATAAAAAAATAAGATAAAATTAAAAAGTCACTGGTAAAATGCATATTATTTAAGAAAATACAAGGAAGGAAACAATATGCAGATCACTTGGCACACACACACACACACACACACACACACACACACACACACACACACACACACAGGCATTTGATAAGAGACTGATGTGGAAATTAGAAAATAGAGAAGGATTGGGAGAAAAATGACTATGGATGAAAAATTACCTGACAAACAAAGAAATGAGAACCGTGTTGAAAGGTGAGATATCAGAATGGAGAACGGTCACAAGTGACGTTCCACAAGGGTCAGTGTTAGCGAATATTATGTTTTTAATATTTATAGATGATATGCCAGAAAAAGTAGAGTTACAAGGGTATGTTTGCAGATGACGCCAAACTGCTTAGAAAAATAAGAGATGATGATGATGATGATTGTAATAAACTACAGGAAGATTCCAATGAGATACATGAATGGAGTAAAAATTGGAAAATGAAGTTCAATGAAAAGAATTGTCACACAATGAAAATGGGCAAGAGTAAAAATAGAGCAAGTGGAGTGTGTAGGATGGGAGGGACAATCATCGATACAGTGAAGGAAGAAAAAGACTTAAGAATTATAATACAAGATATACTGACATCTGAGAAGCACATAAATAAGATATTCGGAGAAACATGTACACCGTATTTCCCGCTGTATAAGACGCACCGACGTATAAGACACACCTATAATTTGGCAAGATATATTTGAAAAAAAAAAAAAAAAACATTTTCCCTGAACTTAATGTGTATGCAGTACTACATTTGGCCACCTTACTTACAATTATGACTGTAGTACCGTATGTTGCTTTGTGTCCATCTCTGTGTTCAAAGTTGTTCCACTGTTTGTTGAAGTATTACAGTGCTCTTACCCCGAGCAGCTGTGACTTTGAAATGGTAAACAAAAGGGTTGGTTGGTAAATTCACCCACTGCACAGTGTGCAGGCGGTAACTTTCGCCGTGCTACTGAAGGAACTAATCACACGGGGATGCTACGTTCGATGGGCCATCTTGGTCTTGATCTTGACTTTCAGGGACTGTATACCTACTTTCAAGTAGAAATAGATGTTGATTAACCCCTTAATGACGATGATGCCGCTGGCATCATATAGTTCTATCAGACATGGGCAACGAGCATGACGCCAGCGCTGGAGAGTGAGAAGCTTTCCAAAATTTGAAGGTCGCGTGTAACTATAGGTCTCTGTTGATGCTGAGTGACTAACTGGCACCTCTTTGTTCTTGCGATGTCCCCCACCACCATTCCATGCAAAAAATAGTCTACAGTTCCTGCCTACACATCATGGCGTCTGTAGAGCAATTCTGTTCCCTCAGCCGTCCTTTTTTGGCGGAATTCCAGCCAAACGGTCTGTCCAAATAATAATCTGATTTCACAGTTGAATTATACGGATGATTCTCTACAACTTTTATTCAATGTGATTCATTCCAGAATGAATAAACTACAAAAATTTGCAAAAAATATTTTTCAAGTTACACTGCAACTTTGGCTCTCCGTAGGCATTAAATTTCCGGGTCAAAGTGGAATGGAAGTGTTGGATAGAAGTGATTTAATCGAGACTGAAGGGAGGAGGCAACTAAGAGGACACTGTAAGAAATTGTGAAAGAGGACTTGTTTGAAAGACCTAAAGAAGTTCAGTTTTCCATACAGGAGTGTGGATACATGGAATGGACTTACCAAAGACGTTGTTGAAGCAAGCAGTGTCCATAAAATGAAGGAAATTCTGGACAAATATAGAGTGGGAGACAGGACTGACTGAGCTTGAGCTCAGGCCCTGTATACTACAAATAAGTAAATACAAATAGGTAAATACACACACAGACACATTACAGTACTGGGAAGTCATAGACTCATTTCCTCAGATAACACATACTAGCACACACATCACAATCTGCACCTCATAACATTCTGGCCCCAGCTAGCCACCTTCTGTATGCTCAAAGTCTTGCCTTGTGTTGGCAGGCAATGTGATCACGTCCCTGTGGATGGCAGGGCCACAGTCAGTGCAGTACCTGATCATGGTGGATGAGGGCATGAAGGCAGCCAGTGAGGAGAGGGAGTCTGGGGAGAGTTCAGGGCCCTTCACCGTGACCTCCACTGGCCTGGTGGTGGTGCACAGGGCCCTGGACCATGAGCGGCGACGCACACATCACATCAGCGTCACCAACCGTACACTGACCACGCCGCCCACGGTGGACTACATGACCATCTCTGTGATGGTGAGTTTATGGCAGGAAGCAGCAAGTTTTGGTCTCTTGTCTGTATTGTTGATTAGGGTTTGGATTATGGGCTGAAATGAGGGTCAATGAAAGACGTTTTAATATATTGGTCTTGAACTGATTGGGTCTTGCTCTGGCATGACCAACAGGTGATGGATGTGAATGATGGCAGAGTGCATGAAGTTTTGATTTCTTATCCTTATGGTTGAATACGGTTTGGTTTTTGGGCTGAAATGACAGTCAAAGAAAGACATTTTAATTTATGGATTTTGAATTGGTTGGGTCTTGTTCTGGAATGACCAACAGGTGATGGACGTGAATGACTGCCCTCCACGCTTCTCTGAGTCCGGCTACACAGCCCTGGTGGCCGAGAACAGCGAGGTGGGCGCCACCGTCACCATCCTCACGGCCACTGATGACGATGAAGGAAACCATGGCCAGGTAAATGTTGCCTGTGTCACCATGTTATTTTCAGTCCATGAAAACATTCCTCAGAATAAATTATTAAATGTCTGCTCTGCTCTCTGCTCTTCCCTCCTCAGATCCAGTACAGCCTCAGCCCTGATGAAAGCGCTGTAGTGAAGTCAACATTCCGCATTGATCCACACACCGGGATGCTGACCCTGGCGGCCCCGCTGGACCGCGAGACCATGGCCCAGTACTCCTTCACCGTCACTGCCACTGACGGGGGCCCCAAGCCTCTGTCCACCAGCACAAGAGTCACTGTACTGGTCAAGGACTACAACGACAACCCTCCAGTGTTCACCAAAGACACTTACGTCACTGCTGGTGAGGCACTACAAGGGTTTTATAGATAAATGATTGACAGGAAATTGATTTTCTCTGTAATATGTCATTGGCTGTGAAGGTTTTATATATTTACATTGACAAATTAATTTTGTTTGACGCCAGTGCCTGAGGACACTGCCACGGGCACGGCGGCGGTGGAGCTCAGCGTGACAGACGCCGACGAGTCTGTGGCCAAACTTGACTTCTTCATCACCGGCGGCGACCCTGACGGCCAATTCCTGGTGCACGCCTCAGGGGAGGTGGGTGGGAGGGATGGTGAGAGACAACAACAATGGTGACCTGCTAACAACGAAACTGTTCCTTAACGAAAGAGTCACGGTGCTGTGGTCCATATTCCAGGTGTACGTGGCCGGTGAGCTGGACCGGGAGAGGCAGGCCGAGTACACCCTCACCGTCACCGTCACCGACGGGAAGTTTACGGCCAACACGACTGTTACTGTGACAGTCATCGACATCAACGGTTGGTGACAGTATAGTCTTGCCTGAGATGATAATGGATAATGTATGGTAATAGATCATGAATTAAGTAAGCAGTGTCTAGCACTTCTGTGACTCACACCGGTGTGCTTCACGACAGACAACGGTCCGGTGTGCAAGGAGCCAATCTACCGCCGGGAGATCTCCGAGGACGCCACCCCAGGCACCCACGTGGCCTCTGTTGTGTCCTGGGATGCCGATGAAGGCACTGCTGCCTGGAGCCGCTACATTCTCACCGGGGACAGCGCCCACCACTTCAGTATTGACCAGCTGAATGGCCACGTGGCCACAGCCACCCAGCTGGACAGAGAGGCACGGGACCACTACCACCTCACTGTAAGTATTCACACACACACACACACACACAAAAAAAAAAAAAAAAAAAAAAAAAAAAAAAAAACCATCAGAAAGCTGGAAAGGATACAGAGAATTGCAACTTAAATGGTCCCAGAACTCTCAAATATGACGTATGAAGACAGATTGAAGGAGATGGACTTGACGACACTGGAACAAAGAAGGGAGAGAGATCTGATCATGCTGTAGGCTATAGGTTGGTAAATAAGTTTGATGAGGTGGATAAAGATGATCTCTTCTTAACTGCGAGAATGCATGGGCTGAGAGGACATAGGGAGAAACTTAATAAAGGAACCTGTTTGAGTGACTTAAAAAAGTATAGTTTTCCACATAGAAGTGTTAACACCTGGAACAGTTTGCGGGGAGAAGTGGTGGAGGCGAACAGTGTCCAACAATTGAAGGGAAGGTTGGATAAATGTAGATATATGGAAAGCTTAGCTCGGGCCTGGTAGACTACAAATAGGTAAATACACACACACACACACACACACACACACACACACACACACACACACATAGCAAGAAATTGAGAAAGGAGACTTGTTTGAAAGACATAAAGAAGTACAGTTTTCCATACTGAAGTGTGAATATATATATGAAATGGACTAAACAAAGACACTGTTGAAGTGGGCAGTGTCCAAAAAATGAAGGAAAAGTTGGACAAATATAGATTGGGAGACAGGACTATCGGAGCTTGAGTTCAGGCCCTGTACACTACAAAAAGGTAAATACGTACACACACAAACACACACTGCCCTTTCATGGCTCTCAGTAATAATAGTACAGGTAACTCTCGATTTACACGAGTTTGGTTTACGCGTTTTTTAAATAACGCGGGGTCCAAAATCCAAATAAATGTTTGATTTGCACGTTTTTTCACTTATACGTGATATTTTATGGAGTGGCCACCAGATGTCTCACGCAACTGGACTCACACGGCGCCGCGGCCTCACAGCTGAGCTCAGTTCTATCCGCGTGCCACTTGAACAACAATACAGTACCCACGCTGCCGCGCTGCTCAACAATAGGGGTGGGCAGGTACCGGCACTAACGGTACCAGCTATACGGTACGGTACCGGTACCAGACTGCTCGGTACCGGTACCAATACTAGCCAGTCGCTCATGGTGTCCCTCATTTCTTCCTCACACAAGTGAGGCTGAGACTGAGTGCCTCTCTCTCTCTCTCTCTCTCTCTCTCTCTCTCTCTCTCTCCACTGAATGAAGTGAATATTTATTTTTCGATAGAAACCTACCTCTTGTTTGATTTACATTGTTTTTGATTTACGCGACCTCTTCAAGGACACAATACTCGCGTAAATTGAGAGTTACCTGTAATAGGTAATAACAATATTAATACTAGTTGTAGCCAGGTTAGGGTAATGGTGCCTAGGATGGGTCTAAAACTCTGGTGTGACTGTCCAGGTTGTGGTGGAGGACTGGGAGCACAAGGCCTGGCAGTGTGAGGTGGTGGTGGAGGTCCTGGTGACAGACACCAACGACAACCCCCCGTCCTTCTCCCTGGCCACCCACGCCGCCACCCTGCCAGAGGACGCGCCCATCAACGCCGTTGTCCTCAAGATGTCTGCCACGGACCCAGACCTCGGTAAAGGCTTTGTTGTGGCAGGGGATTAGGTCTGGGTGATTCTTTTCTTTTCTTTTTTACATCAAGGGAGGCAGCTCAAGGGCAAAAAACTCATTCTCTTTTTCCTTGCTGTTCATGCCCCTCACAAAAAACACGGGTATTAGGGCTTTTATGCTGTTCTGTGAGGGTCATGATCAGTAATGTGTGATAATGATAATGAGATAATAATAATAATAACTAGACTCATATAGCACTCGGAGAGTGCACACCTCCGCCAAAGATCGTCCTGAAAATTGGTATGGGCATCATCTGTGACCTTATGCATCACATGGAAGCATTTGTTTCAAAATTTGATGAAAATCTTTTTATTTTTTATTTATTTAATTTTTTTTTTTTCAACTTTGTCCTTGGGCAAACTTTTCAAGGTCAAGGCCATGCAAGGTGCATCATATGGAAGCATTTGTTTCGAAATTTGATGATTTTTTTTTCTTTTTTTGGAAACTTTGACCCTGAACAAACTTTTTGAGGTCAAGGTCATAGGTCAAGATCAAGGCCATTCAAGGTGTGTCTTTCCATGAGCTAAAATATGAACCAAGTCTGAAGTCTCTACGATGACGAGAACCGAAGTTATGGCCAAAAATGTGTAAATCTGGCATTTTGTGCGACTTTGACCTTGACCTTTGACAAAAAATGTAATGGGTTCTATTCTGGATGGACATGAAGCTTCCCTGAAAAATTGGTTGAGATATCCGCAAAATTGTGCACAGGAGACTGTAATCTTGACCTTGACCTTTGACATAAAAAATTTAATGGTTTCTATTCTGGATGGACACAAAACTTCCCTGAAAAATTGGTTGAGATATCCTTAAAATTGTGCACAGGAGACTGCTCACAAACAAACAAACAAATAAACATACCGACCAGACCAAAAGCATAACCTCCTCCCAACTTCGTTGGCGGAGGTAATAATAATAAGAAGAACGTCTCCTCTGTACCCCCAGGCATCAATCGACGGCTGCTGTACAACTTTGTGGACTCAGCGGAGGGCCACTTCACCATTGACGAGATGGAGGGTGTGGTCAGCCTGGCCCGGCCCCTGGACCGTGAGACAAGGGACTCCTACAGCCTGACAGTGCGCGCCGTGGACCAGGGAAGCCCACCGCTGTCATCCACCACGCAGCTCATCGTCACAGTCTCAGGTTTGTGACGTGCCGCTGCCCTGCACTGCCCTCCCAAAGTGTCTTGTGGGGCATAAGTAGGTACCAGTGGAGGTGCATGGGCCATTAGAGACACACTTATTACAAAAATCTGTCATGCACAAACTAGTACCCAAAAAACAGAACAAATCTATCAAAATACTAGAAAGTTTAGGGTATTTTTTTTGTCTCTAACCCTGTAGCTGCAGGGATCATGTTTCTTATAGGCCCCTCTAAGCAAAATAAAGAGAAAAAATCATCACTCACACAAATCATTATATTATATATGTCAACCCATTTGTGATCAGTTCATGCATCCTCTATTTTTGGGGGTTCATGTCAAGGCAAAAATTTGGCCCGTCGCTGGTACGTGGTAAAGCCACAAGCTTGGCCCGTCGCTGCTACCGAGCTAATGGAGCATGCGTCTACATTGGTACTCATGTCCTAAGTCTTGCTACTTTAAGACAAGAGTGGATTCCAACAGAGGATCAGATTTATGCTGAAATTCGTTTTATATTACCCAATTTACTCAAACAGGTTTTCCTAATCATCATCATCATTATTATCATCCTTTCGTTTAACATCCGTTTGCACTCTTCATGAACGGTTGGACGGTTTATGCCTCGTAAATCGAGCCATTTTCAGTTTTTGGCCCAAGATTTTCTGGGTGCATGCCCTTGCACACCCAACCACTTATTTTAAGTGGTGGCCCAAGCCTTTGCCTGAATGAAACGGGCAAACGTACCTACAAGGCAGGCTATGATGTTTACCACCTGCTATTTCACCCATAGCTGGGACTGGATGGCCATTGACTGATAAACATGAGTTCGTCTGCCCTTAGAATGGTCTTGATTTTAATCCACCTGGGGGTCCAGCACACCCTCCTCACTGGTCCAAAACAAAACCAGTGGGGTTGCCGGTTTAGTCGCCGACTACCCGACCATGCGGCTGGTTGTACAGGGTTACATGTTACCAGTAGCAGAGCACTACCTTAACTGCCCTGACCAGACAGACAGGTTTTCCTAATGGTAGTCTCTATCCATAAGTCATGATTGATAACCTATGTTTATAGGAACCATTCCAACATGCCCTCGTTAAATTGGCCATTGAGTCTTTACAAAACAAAGTGTCCTGCCAACAGTAATCAACAGCAATCTGAGTTTACTTGCATGAAAAAAAATAGTTGCTTTGATGTTTAAAAACTTAAAGGAATAATCAATTCTTTAAAGTTAGTCTCACTGATATCATTTGGAAAGCCAAGTTTATTTGTATTTTAGGTAATGACACCATCCTCCATATATTTTTGAGCCTCTGTCCCGAATATCTGCATTATGATCTCTTCTTGTACGAGAATGCTTCAAAGTAAGGCTGTGAGCTCCGTCCTCCACAGATGTGAATGATAATGCTCCTGAGTTTGTGAGGAAACTCCACGAAACTTCCGTGGTAGAGAACACGGCCGTGGGGACAGAAGTCCTGCGGGTCATGGCCACCTCAAGGGACATCGGCATCAATGCAGAAATCTCTTACTCCCTTCAGCACACCACGCTGGAGGAGTACCTGCACATCCACCCAAAGACTGGTACACTTGTGATCAACACCCCTTTTTTTTTTTTTTTTTTTTTTTCTGAGTCCAAATCATTCTGCAATATATATATATATATATATATATATATATATATATATATATATATATATATATATATATATATATATATATATATATATATATATATATATATATATATATATATATATATATATATATATATATATATATATATATATATATATATATATATATATATATATATATATATATATATATATATATATATATATATATATATATATATATATATATATATATATATATATATATATATATATATATATATATATATATATATATATATATATATATATCAGTAGGTTGTTATAGTTCAACTCAGCCATGAAGTCAGTTTGGGCAGGGTGTTCGGGGAGTTCCCTGGCCATAGCATCAAATCTTATTTACTGTATACTGAATACTTGATACACAATTTCAAATAGTATGTAGATAACACACGAGGGAAGGAGTGATGTATTTGGGATGATGCGGCAGCACTGTGAGGAGGTTTGGGCCCCACCCAGACTGACTTCATACTGGTGTCAGACGATAGTTTGATTTCACCACTGAAAATTGAATTAGTCTCTTTGGCTGGTGTGTGTGTGTGTGTGTGTGTGTGATGTTCTCATTCCCTGCAAGTCCCTCATGACCCACCACTGCCACAGGTGTGATAAGCATTGGCACCGAGGTGGACTTTGAGCGCGTACAGCAGGTGGTGGTGACAGTAGTGGCCACAGACAGGGGTGTGCCGCCTCTGTCTGCCACGGCCTTGGTCAACCTAACAATCATTGATGTGAATGACAACTCCCCGGTGTTCACGCTGCCCACCTACACCGCCACAGTCAGGGAAGACGCTCTGCAAGGCGCCAGCGTGGTGCAGGTAAGCAAGTGCCTCCTTCGTCTCATCTGACCTCCATGCACTCCCTCCACCACTCACCCTGTACCCAACAGCCTCCTCAGTTACCCTAGTCACTAAATCCTTAACTGCTAAACAGGTCTGGAAGGAGGTAATACAGTGAAAGAAAGGCTGTTGCAGAGTGTACCAGTGAACAGGATGAAAGAATGCATATGCTGCTTGAGGAGATAAGTGAACCCAGATGTCTTTACTTGCTGCTGGTGTCACTAAGCTTATGGAGAGAAGTAAAGATGGGAATCAAAATCGTTCTCTCTGCGTGCACCGTCTGATAGTGGGAAACTTGACATACCTGGTGCAATGTTTTAGTTCCCTTTTCCACTCACCCTGTACCCAACAACCTCCTCAGTTACCCTAACCACTAAATCCTTAACTACTGAATAGGTCTCAGGAAGGAGGTACTACAGTGAAAGAAAGGCTGTTGCAGAGTGTACCAGTGAGCAGGATAAAAGAATGAATATCCTGTTTAAGTAGAAAATTGAACCCAGATGTCTTTACTTGCTGCTGGTGTCACTAAGCTTATGGAGAGTAGTGAAGGTGGGAATCAAAAGCATCCTTTCTGTGTGTGCCGGATGATACTGAGGAACATGACACACCTGGTGCAGCGCTTCACTTGATGGTGACATTAGTCAGCAACACTTTTTTTTTTCTTTTTCTTTTTTAACATCTTCGCCTGTGGCGCCAGTAGGCTTGTTTTTGGAGGGGCCTGATGGTATGGCCCAGCCCGTTGTGGCGCAGGCCAGTGTTTATAGTGGCGCCATCTTGCATTGGCTCATGCTGCCCTCCTAGAATCTAAAGTCTGGGTTGATAGGTGGTCTTTTGGGCAGCATGTGGGTAGTTTTAAGCCACTCGGCGGCGGCTGAAAAATCTCAGCTTGGTGGCACCGGGCGGGGATTGAACTCGCGTCCTCCTGAACGCGGCGCCGTCACACTGTCAACTCACCACTGCCTCTTAGGAGTTCCGGTATAGTTTATTTTTTCCTTCCTTCTTCTTTTTCCTTCTTTCCTCTTTATCCTTTTTCTTTTCTTCTTCATTTTCTTCATCTTCATCTTCCTCTTCTTCTTCTTTTTCTTTTTCTATTTCCTCTTTTTCTTCTTTTACTTCTTTTGCTTCTCCTTTCATATTCTTCTTTCTTCTCCCCCTCCTCCTCCTTCCTCTTCCTCTTCCTCCTTTTCCTTTTTCTCTTCATTTTCTCAAGTACATTCATATCCACAACTTTTCATAAGGTTATTCCTACTGTTAAAACTACTGCAGGTTCTATTTTCCTCTGCACTCTCATTAACCCATCTGCTGCGATTGGTACGAATTTGGCCTTCACTGGTAGCCTGGTAACACATACTCCCAGGTCTTTCTCTGCCTCTGTGGTGGATAGTGGAGTATTTCCCATGTGGTATTGGTGTGCTGGATATCCCTTCACTGGTAGCCTGGTAACATATGTCATGCCCCGAGAGCATATTTTTCCTTTTTCCTATTCTCCAACACAACCTCTGCATGTATCGAAACACGAGAAATTAATCAAGACCAGGAGAAGGTATTCGCCGGCTGCCTGGGATTGAACCCGCGACCAGCGTGACGGGAGAGCCCCTCCCTACCGAGTCGGCCAAAGAGGTGCCCCCACTCGCCAAGTGGGTTATGGGAGGCTCCCTTATCAGACCTAGTCGCCGCGCTACACATATACTCCCAGGTCTTTCTCTGCCTCCGTGGTGGATGTAGTCCAGTAAAGATATGGCAAAAAGGGGGTCAACCCACCACAAATTGCAATAGTTTGTCTGATAAATGCTTATAAAAGTAAATTATCAATACAATAACATATCAAAAGTCTAGAAAAATCTAATTATGGGAACATGTTTTAAATTTGTGATAAATATACACACCCTAAGAAAAAAAGTGTCAATTTTATATGCGAATAAATCATATAAAAAGTTATATGTACACATTGTTTTCCATTATACGACAAAACTAAGAGCTTCATAGTAGGTAAAATTGAATTTAGAACACATTTTATTCCTGTACTTTTTCCCATTTTCTTCATAGATTTCGATATAAGAGACTTTTCAAGGGTAAATGAGGTATTTTTGCATATTTTACTAAGAGTTCCAAATCGATCTCCTACAGTTTTCATGCTAGATCAAAAGTAAATAGATTTTTGGAAAAGGAAAATCAATATCTACAAACGATCACTCTCCTATTTTGCATTTTTTACTTTTTTATGTAGTAAAAGTAATAAAAAATCAAAATATGTTTCACAAATGTAAGTTTTTGTGTATCAGCTGGCTATCGACAAAAAATGTAGAAAATAAAAAAACACTATAATAATTAAAAGATATTGAATTTCTCTTTCCAAAACTCCCTATTTTTATTTCGTTCTAGCCTGAAAATGTAGAATAATATCGATTTTGCAAGCAAAAAACACGATTTTACATAAGAAACAAAATAAGTAAACAATATTTTACATGACATGATCTGTGACTAAATGCTATTTATTGTACATGGTAATTCTTTTTTTATTGCATATTAGCTATCAATGTTCATTGCTATCAATGTTCAATTCATCTTCGTTTAATTCCTCTAATTGTTCTATTAACATATTTGCACAGATACCACGGCATTCACCACATGCAGTAGTGCAATCAAGTCCATTTTTGTGACATGTGCATCGTAAAGTTTGACAACCAGTCTTGCAGCTGCACCTGATGACTTTAAGAAGTTCCTGAGGAGCTGGATCTTTGCTGGATGTTAAGGGAAGCATTCGTCCAATGATAATTTTCCATCCCCAATCTTCTGGATGCAGATTATCTACACCACACCACATTTGTACTTGATGATATACTCTGAGACTGTGATTTCTCAATGCTGCAGAGGTCGGAGGTAGAACGTGCGGTTGCACACTTGTTGTGCTGGATGTTGCCTTTTCACAGAAACGTTTGTACCTCAGCTCATCGATGGTTTCCCCTTCAAGAGCTGCAGCATTGTACAATAACACAACTGCAATTTCTCCAGCAGCAATTATACTCTCAGCAGTCATCTCTGGTTTCATGAAGACTTGGGCTGTTTGTAGAAGACATCATTTTTTATGCGTGTTAGAGAGAGGCTCTTTCCAAGGCCATGTAGTCGTGATGTAGTATCGCATCCAAGTATAGCATGAATGAAGAGTATGTTTTCACAGACTGCATTGCCAAGCGCTGCCCTTGTTGTCTGAATGTTCCATGTTCTTGGCCTCTTCTTTGCATGTGATTTCGGCTCTGGCTTGAAGAATAGTTGGTTTGAAGTATTCTTCCCATGATAGCAGAGCAGAACAAGTAAATCTGTGTCATCTCCAACCAGTAAACTGTCACATCTTGCAGCAGATTCCACTGCTGCTTGGACGATTGGTAAATCAGCATCTCCTTTTGCATGGATGACATGACAACCTGTTCTTTCCAGGCGTTCCCCAAGTAGATGCAGGAAATGTTGTTTATTTTCTTTGTTGGCCAGGAAGACCTCTTTCTTAATTTCCAGCTTCATGTCAACAGCAAAATGAACACGAACACCAACGATTCCATTGTTTCGTCTGATCTGAGCACAATCTTTGGTTGATGAAGAATCTGTGTATCCATCAAAGACAACTGTAGCTCGTCCATACCTGCTGGAAACATATCTACAGTAGTCCTGCAGAATCCTATCCCAGGTATGTCCTCGTGTCCATGGAATACGATGTAGCAGAGCACCGCCGTCTAGAATGTAATGGATATCGCCTGTTGGAGCAGGACTGTCTAAATCCTCAGACCACATTGCATCAGCCAAAGTTGCCTTGTTTGCTGTCTTCATCATCGTTTTGGAATCAAACATGGCAGTAGGATAAGACGAGAGCTCATAAGACATCAATTGTCGCAGATCGCTGCATCGAGTACCCACAGTTATAAGCCTCTGGAACAGGAGATTAGCATCAATGTGAATGTCTTCAGAACAAACTTTCACTGATTCTTTGACATCCATGGTGATGGCTTGTGCTTTCTTCTTAAAGACAAAATCGATTATCCTTTTCCCTTCCATGGACTGTAGTATGGCAGAACCCACCTTCTCTGCTGAATCAGCATTTACTGTGGCTGGGACAGTGCAACCAGTGGTAATGTTTCTCAAATCCTTTAGATCATCAAAGGGTTCCTTGCCTGAAGGAACTGAACCATGGCTTTTGTGTCATTTGTGTCTTTGACAATTCTGGCTTGAGTAACATCCTTGTGTTGATCACTGCTTATGTACTGTACTGATGTATATTGTTGCATGGCATCATTGATTTCTGCACATGATGGAGCTGATAGGACCCTCAAAGATCTCTGTGCCTCTGTCATGCCACGTCCTCTCGTCATGCCACCAGAAGACTTCAAGTTCCGCATGAAAACCTGCAAAAGAAAAGAGACATTTTATACATGTATCTGTACTACAAAGCTAATTGATACTAGGAACTATTTTTTTTGGTAAAATTAAATCGTACCTGTTCAATAACAAGGTCTGTAGACAGTCCGGCCCAAAAACGATCTGACCGTCTAATGACATGTAGACCATTCATGAAGTGCTGGTAGACATCTGGCTTTTCAGTTGGAAGTGAAGTCATCTTTTGTAGATATGTATAGACTGATTTTGTGTACAAATTGTGCCCAGATGCAGCAAGATACGGCAACATTTTTTGCAAAGTTTGCAAATGCAGCCACCAATTACCAGTTCTTTCAGCCTTAATGAAGCTTCTCAATATGTCGATCATTGTCATGTACTGTATCCAAAGAGCTGAAGTTCTGTTTTCTTTCATAACATCTACCTCAGATCTCAATTGTGAAGCTAATCTTTGTAGAACATCATTGCTTTCAAGGTTTTGAGCATTTATTTTTCCAGCAAGCATTTCTTTCATAAGGGTTCCTAGAGTCTGGAGATCTTTGTGCAGTAGTATTTCATGTTTGCTTTCTTTGCTGCAGCTTTGGCCTTCAGAATTTTCAGGACTTGAACTCACTTCACTTGACTCCTCAACCCCTTTGGTCTCATCTATCAGGGGAGTTATGTCTGTTTGGTATGCTTTTGCTGTCAAGAGGATGTTGAGAGCAGAATCGACTAAGAGATGTCCTCGTACTGATCTTGATACTGCTTTACCAGACAGCATGTGACTGACTGAGTTTGGAGCGTAGACCACTTCAAGCAGCTCATGAAGTCCAGATCCAGACATTAAGCGTCCTATACAACCCAAGAAGCTCATTTGGGTATGAAATGCTCCAAGACGCACGACAGTGGAGCGAAGGATGCTGTTAGGTGGTTCACTCTCCACAATGGTGTGAGCCTTCCACCAGAGAGGCTGATCAAAAGTGATCACGGGGGTAGTGTTGTACTTCTTTGCATGTGATGATACAAATACTAATGTTGAGTATATGCAAGTAAGATCATTCGGATTCATGTCTATCATGGGCATGAATACTACAGAGGCCTTCCCTGGATGTTGTCCTCTGGTAATCATTTGCATATATCCATTCCAAAGGGGTCTTGATATTTGAGCAATGGAGGAAGTTTTCCACAGCAAATCAGATTGAAGATACGGCTCTTTCATGTCTATATTTTCCAAGACAGCGTAAGACATGTTGTAAATAGCTTCTCTCTGTGATGGATATGGGTGTATGTTTATCTTTCCTAAAGTAATGATATCTTTCAAAGGGATGTCTTTTCTGGGAATTTGTCTTTCTGCTTTTAAAGAAGGTGTCACCGCTGCAATTATACCCATTCCATGAAACGTATTCTTTCCATCTAGAGTGGCAATATCAGTACGTGGGTGACAATGTCACCCACGTACTGATGGAAATGGCCAGGGAAGTACTCTGGAAAGCTTGTCCCTTGAACAGCTACAGCACATCGTTGGAATTTCTGAACTTCAGCATATGAACAGCAGAAACCATGGGTATGCAAGGAATCAATGAGGAATCTTGAATCAAATTGGTCGTGCATTTGAACTCCAAGACCAATTTGTAGAGGAGCCATAAGTGCTCTTGGACGGGTTACTTGAATGATGGCCTGACCTATCGATGCTATCTTTCGAGGCTGAGCACCTACAAAGAGTAATGTAAGAAAGGTGTATAATGAGTTTGGAATGAAATTTAAGTTATCGTCAATTGATGAAATGCCACTGATTGCTGGATAGACATCACTGGGCTGGTTTATTTCTTTGATATCATGTTTTATTAGTTTAGCTGCTGCCTTGATTATTTCTTGGTGCTTGTCACGATCTTCTTCTTCTGATTTCAAATGAAAATCATGCAATATTTGAGTTGCAGTACTTTTCAGAGTGACAACATTGGACTTCCCAGCAATTTCTGTGATGATTATCTGATCACCAAAATGTTTTTGCAACTCGTTTTTCATGTGAGTGAAGCCATACACAGCACCCTTGTCCTCACAATATTCTTTCATTTTTTCAATTAAGTCACCTATAGTTTTCTGTTCATCATCATTTTGCTGAAAGTATTCTGCAACTTTCAAGAAGGCTTCATGTGCTGTTAGCTGCTTTGGTCTCCCAGCACTCTCACTCTTTTTAAACCGCTTCAGTGGTTTTCTTTCACTCATATGAAATATTTTTGGAATCTGCTTCCCTGTCCTGAAGTTGGTCGAACATAGATTATGATATACTGCATCTGCAGCATGCAGATCGTTAACAAACAATACACGATCTCTGACTACATCTACCCATGAACCTTCATACTTTTCACATGCTTGAAGAATCTTCTTCTGCATGTCCATTGATCGAACCGGAATGAGTCTTCTGACATCTTGTCGACCACCTGAACTGTCCCCACAACCACAGAAGAAACAATGTTCTTTGTAAACAAATCCTGGTGCTGAAGAACGGAGGCTGCCAGAACCCTGGTGACAATCTTTCTCATGATCTGATTTTCTTTTCTCTTTTTCAATGACGTTAGGGTTTGTGTAATACTTGCGACATTTCACGTGAACTATCTGACCAACAGATACGGACATAGAATCCTGACGCAGAGTAATGGCCTTCAAGATACTATCACATCCTTTTTGAGTTAACTGGACAGTCTTTTCACTCTCATCAAGAGGCTGCTTACAGAACACACACTTTTCCATGGTAGTCACTAGTCAGTCACTGATCTGAAATTAAAAGAAAATGCATATGTAAATATGCAGATAAATCAGATTTTTATGCAACATGTTGCTCAATTCCTACGGTAAACCTAAGTTTTATGTTAGAAAATTTGCTGAAAAAATGTTTAAGGTTAGGACAAAATTCACATTAACAATCAAATAACCAATGAATGTTGCTGAGAAGAGGAAAAATGCACAAAATATGTAAAATATATAAATAGACTAAATTGGGGAAAAACTGTTAAAATGGTTCTGTTGACTTTAATTATTGTCCGTTTGTTATCAGACGCACAGTTTATGTAAAATTGGCAAATAAACAACTTTTACTCCTGATATTTTTTTTGTTTCATTGATAGTTTTTGAAAAAAATACTATAATTTGAGAACTATTTGAGAAAAAGTAACGTATTTTGCGAAATATATTACATTTTCTCAAAAACTACCAATAAAATAAAAAAAATATCAAGAGTAAAAGTTGTTCATTTGCCAACTTTACATAAACTGTGCAAGTTTGATAATAATCGGACAATAAATAAAGTCAATAGAGCAATTTTAATAGTTTTCCCCCAAATCACCGTATATCGCTTAGAACCCCCCCTTAAAATCTATGTTCCCATAATTAGTTTTTTCTAGACTTTTAATATGTTACTTTCATATGAGCACATATTATAAAAAAATAGAGAAAAAAACTTAACATTTTTCTTCATTGAATTGTAGCAGCCACTTTTTGTTCCATCCCTGTAGCTTGGTGATGTCTTCTGGTAGGAAATCCACAGTCAAGGTGTTAGCAAACTAAAAGCGACCCACAACTACACTAATATGACTTTACGAATGACAACTTTTTTCCCTTCACCGCAGGTCTCAGCCAGCGACGTGGACCATGGCGTGAACAGCCTCGTCCACTACAGCATCAGGGCGGGAAACGAAGACCACTGCTTCACTATTGATGACGACACCGGCATCATCACTGTCATCAAGAAACTGGATAGGGAAAAGGTAAGAAACTATGGATCATATATTTAGGTATAGCATTCTCATGATGTAATAACTTTCCTTATCCAAATAATATTGCTGTCTGCTAGTTTCTGTCCTGTTGGCCGTATAATTCAACATGCCCTGCGACCCAAATACAGATGATAGTGGCTTTGCAGCACTCTACTCGTATCTCTCCTGGATAAACGTCTCTTCCATCTTCTTTTCTGTTACCCTCCAACACTTGATGTTATGCCCTTTTGCAATTCTGAGCTCCTTTTATCTTTGTTCTCATTGCCCTGTGACCCAAATACAGATGATAGTGGCTTTGCAGCACTCTACTCGTATCTCTCCTGGATAAACGTCTCTTCCATCTTCTTTTTTTGTTACCTTCCAAGACAATTGGTTTTATACCCTTTCAAAACTCTTAAGCTCCTTTCTGTTGCCATTGCCCTGTGACCCAAATTCAGTTGATAGTGGCTTTGCACCTTTCTACTCCTATCTCTCCTGGCTAAATGTCTCTTCCATCTCTTCTTTTTTGTTACTCCAAGACTTGGTGTTATGCCCTTAGCAACTCACAGCTCCTTTTGTCCTTCCTGTTCTCATTGCCCTGTGACCCAATTACAGTTGATAGTGACCTTTAACCCGGTAGCAGCGGGGATCATGTTTCTTAATGGTCCCTCTAAGCGAGAAAAATGAGAAAAAATCATCACACACAAACCATTTCATAATATATATCAGAGCATTTGTAATCAGTTTATGTATCATCTATTTTGGGGGGTTTATAACATGGCACAAATTTGGCCCGTCGCTGCTACACGGTAAAGACACAAATTTGGCCCGTCGCTGCTACACGGTAAAGACACAAATTTGGCCCGTCGCTGCTACACGGTAAAGACACAAATTTGGCCCGTCGCTGCTACACGGTAAAGACACAAATTTGGCCCGTCGCTGCTACACGGTAGACACAAATTTGGCCCGTCGCTGCTACACGGTAAAGACACAAATTTGGCCCGTCGCTGCTACTGGGTTAACCTCCCTCCTCATGCCTTCTCAGGCTAAATACCTCTTCTGTCTCTTCTTTTTTGTTACTTTCCGAGGCTTGATGTTATACCCTTATAGCTCCTTTTTTCTTTCTGTTCTCATTGCCTTGCCACCCAAATATAGTTGATAGTGGCCTTTAACCTCCCTCCTCATACCTTCCTAGGCCAAATACCTCTTCCATCTTCTTTTGTGACCTTCCAAGACTGTTGATGTTATGCCCTCAGCAGCTTAATGGCAGCTCCTTTTTGCCTTTCATTTTTACTGGCCTTGGGTTACATATATTCCCAGTAAGAAAATAATTGTGACATCAAATCCTTTGTGTTGTTGGAAATTTAAATTAGGCATGTCAAGACAGTTCCTAAATTATCATACAAAGCTGATTTAATTGATTTTGAACTTTTTTTCTTTTTCTTCTTCTTTCCCTTCTTGTCATTATTATTATTTTTTTCTTCTTGCTTCATCATTCTTCTTCTTTCTTCCTCTTCTTCTTTGTCTTTTATTTCCTTTCTAATTCTTCTCCCCTTATTTGGTTTCCCTTCTTTATTTTCGTTTTCTTCTTTCCTTTTCTTCTTTCTTCTTTTCATTTCTTCATCTTATTCCTCCTCCTCCTCCTCCTCTTCTTTTTCGTCACCTCCTCAGGTCGCAAAGTACCAGTTGACGCTGGGTGCCAGGGACTTGGGCACACCCAGCAACACTGCCATGGCTCAGGTCGTGATCCAGGTGGGCGACGTCAATGACAATGCACCCAAGTTCACGCAAGACAACTATACCGTGGTCGTGCAGGTGAGGCGAGAGGGTAGTGGCGGCTACGTAGCACATCAAGTTCATTGTACAAGATTTTCCTCCTCCAAAGCCATACTGTTTGTCCGTCAATCTGTTGTCTCTCCAGATAGTTCATCCATTTATCTTTGATCAACCTTTCACAGACATTCACTACCTCACTTGTCAAAGAGACTGGCCTGTACTTCCCAGAGTCTTCCCACCATCCTCGTTTGTGAATTGGCATAATGTCTGCTCACTTCCAGTCTGCTGGGCCCTTACCTTCTGCTAGAGAGCTGACTATGACACATTGGATCTTATCAGCTAATTCCTTACTGCACTCCCTTAGACCCAGCCTGACACACCATCCGGTCCTAGTGCCTTCCTCACGTCCAGACCTTCCATTAATCCTTCCACCTCTTGTACTGAAACTTGTCTTCCTTCCAGGTACTCCATATTTTCTTCTCTTCCTTCTTGTCCATTAAAGTCACTCTCCCTTGTAAACACTGCCTGAAAAAAAACATTCACCCAGACTCTAGATTCTAGGATCAAAGGTGAGCTCAGGGGGGCAGCATGAGCCAATGCGAGATGGCACCACTATAAACACTTGCCTGCACCACAATGGGCTGGGGCCGACCATCAGGCCCCACCAAGAAAGCCTACCGGCGCCATAGGTGAAAACGTAAAAAAAGATAAATAAATAAGATAAAGAATAAAAAATCATAACTTCCACCATTGCTGCAGCATCCTCGTACTTTTCAGCGTCCACCTTAAGTTTATTTATTTCTTCGTTGTTATTCAGCTTGCTATTGACATATCTATAAAATAATTTCAGCTGTGCTTTAAAATTTTCTAGTAGCCTACATTTCTCAAGTAGTTTCTCTGTTCCTCTCTTCATTCATTTCACTTTTTTTTACATCAAAGGATACAGCTCAAGGGCAACAAAAAGAGTACAAAAAAAAAGCCCGCTACTTGCCACTCCCACAAAACTAAAAAGTAAAGAGTAGCCAAAAGAGAGGTCAATTTCAGGTGGAGAGGTGTCTTGATACACTCTTCTTGAAAGAGGTCAAGTCATAGGCAGGAGGAAATACAGACGAAGGAAGGCTGTTCCAGAGTTTACCAGTGAAGGGGATGAAAGAATGGAGATGCTGGTTAACTCTTGCATAAGGGGTTTGGATAGTATAGGGATGAGCATGAGTAGAAAGTCGTGTGCAGCAGGGCTGTGGGAGGGGGGGAGGCATGCAGTTAGCAAGTTCAGAAGAGCAGTCAGCATGAAAATATCGATAGAAGAAAGAAAGAGAAGCAACGTGGCAGCGGAATTTAAGAGGTAGAAGACTGTCAGTAAGAGGAGGAGAGCTGATGAGACGAAGAGCCTTAGACTCCACTCTGTCCAGGAGAGCTGTGTGAGTGGAGCCCCTCACACATGAGATGCATACTCCATACTTGTTTGTACTTCAGCCAAAGGTTCTGTCTTTCCCTTTTCTCCACCTGTTCCATGCTACATCTCTTTCTCACTTTGCTTCACTTTCACTTCCACATCTTCTACTGAACCAAATTTTATTTCTAACTTCCCTCTTCCCCTTTTTGACAAGTATTGCCTTACTCCCTCATTGTAAGTCTCAAGTAAGGACAGCCGCTTCATATCCACTGTTTCCGCTCCATAGAACTTACTCCAGTCCGCTTCTTCAAGTGCTTTCTCAACTATGCAGAGTTCACCTTGCTGTAATTGTATCTCCCAGTTTTGTGGTCTTCTCCTCTCCTCACTTCTCTTCTTTCATTCATCATAAACTCAAGTACCATGTGATCACTTCGTCCTAGAGGTTTTTTGTACGACACTCTATCTACTATTTCAGACTCCTTTGTAAATCCTTGAGGGTTCATCACTCCCCTGAAACCTTGTGTTCTGATCCATTGTGTAAGAGTGTTGTTTATTGCCATCCTCAGCAGCGTATTTCCCCATGACCCTCACCGCCCTCTGACGTCCACTCCTCCCAACACACCTCTTTGCAGTTGAGGTCCCCATCATGGTTAGGTTGTCACTTCCACTCATCATTTCCTCCATACCCTCACTTGTGTCTTTCATCATTCTCTCATATCTTTCATTACCCCAAGATCTCGTTTTGGTGGAACACACATCACACCAAAGTCTCTGTTTCTGCCTCCTTCCCGGTGTACTCCAACTTTCATCATTTCAGCACATCCCTTGCCATAGTTTACACTGTCAACTCCCAGGTCCTTCTTAACCCGGTAGCAGCGGGGATCATGTTTCTTAATGGTCCCTCCAAGCAAGAAAAATGAGAAAAAATCACCCCTCACACAAACCATTTCATATATATATCAAAGCATTTGTGATCAGATTACGTATTATCTATTTTGGGGGGTTTATATCATGGCACAAATTTGGCCCGTCGCTGCTACATGGTAAAGCCACAAATTTGGCCAGTCGCTGCTACACAGTAAAGCCACAAATTTGGCCCGTCGCTGCTACATGGTAAAGCCACAAATTTGGCCCGTCGCTGCTACACGGTAAAGCCACAAATTTGGCCCGTCGCTGCTACACGGTAAAGCCACAAATTTGGCCCGTCATTGCTACATGATAAAGCCACAAATTTGGCCCGTCGCTGCTACACGGTAAAGCCACAAATTTGGCCCGTCGCTGCTACAGATAACTCTCAATTTACGTGAGTATTGTGTCCTTGAAGAGGTCGCGTAAATCAAAAAACAATGTAAATCAAACAAGAGGTAGGTTTCTGTCGAAAAATAAATATTCGCTTCATTCAGTGGAGAGAGAGAGAGAGAGAGAGAGAGAGAGAGAGAGAGAGAGAGAATATCCATATCACCAAGATATCCACTCAGGCACTCAGTCTCAGCCTCACTCATGTGAGGAAGAAATGAGGGACAAAATGAGCGACTGGCTAGTATTGGTACCGGTACCGAGCAGTCTGGTACCGGTACCGTACCATATAGCTGGTACCGTTAGTACCGGTACCTGCCCACCCCTATTGTTGAGTAGCGTGGCAGCGTAGGTACTGTATTGTTGTTCAAGTGGTGCGCGGGAAGAACTGAGCTCAGCTGTGTGGCCGCGGCGTCGTGTGAGTCTAGTTGCATGAGACATGGTAGCCACTCCATAAAATATCGCGTAGAAGTGGAAAAAACGTGTAAATGAAACATTTTTTTGGATTTTGGACCCCGCGTTATTTAAAAAATGCGTAAACCAAACGCGTAAATCGAGAGTTACCTGTACCGGGTTAACCAACATCATCACTCCCCCTCCCTGCATTTCCCGTCAGTCTTTTCTCCACACATTGTACTTTCCTCCACCAATGTCTAGGGACACGACAGCATCGCCCAACTTTGTTTCAACTATTCCCATTATGTCCAGTTCGTTCTCCCTCCAGTAGTCATTTACTTTTGCCAGTGCCATTGTTAACCCATTCATGTTTGTGTATGCCACCTTTGGTTCACTTCCTCCCTCTCTGCTGCCCGTCTGTACCACGTCCTCAATCTTAACCCCTTGGATGCGGATTTCCTACCAGAAGACATCACCAAGCTGCAGGAGTGGAACAAAAAGTGGCTACTCCAATTTAGTGAAGAAAATGTGAGGTCATGCATCTTGGGAGGGGAAATCCAGCATACCAATACCACATGGGAAACACTCCACTACCCACCACTGAGGCACAGAAAGACCTGGGAGCATATGTTACCAAGCTACCAGTGAAGGCGAAATCCGTGCCAATCACAGCGGACGGGTTAAATCTGTGACCATCCACCAAAACCTCTTCTTCTCCGCCTCTGTCCTGCTCTCATTTTTTTGCTTGGCTTCTTCCCACAGTTTGTTGACTTTTCCCCTTTCTTCTTTGTTTAGGTCCTTCCTGATCCATACGTCTTTGTAATCCTCTCTTTTTGAGTTTCCAAGTTCCTGCAAGCACTTCCTCTGCAGCCACCTGCAATCTGAACCTTACCTTAAAAGGTCGATGTCCTCCTTTTACATATTAGTCTATTTGCCACATAGGTGGACCCATGAATGGTCTCTAGTATAAGGTTTTTTTGTGGATTCACCTGCCTTAGGGTTCCCTGAAGCAATCTGGTTGGGTTGTCGCAATGACTACTTTGGGGAAAAAATTTTATATGCAAATTAGCAACGCCATTACCGAAAAATCGATTTTCCTCAATATTTTTAAAAGTATACATACTAGGATCATGAAAGTTGTGTCTAACCCAAGGTTTTTATGGTCAAGGAATCAGTTAAAGCCTTTTTGAACCTTCTCTGGTGAATATTTATTTCACCTCATACAAACTAAGTGTGTGCAATTACCAAATTTATAAATTTCCTTCACAAATTGAACATACGTAAAAGCACCAAACTAAAACGTGCTTTAGTCTTAAAAAAAACTTAAGAAAACTTTGTATCAAGCAATGAACGATTTGTCCCAGCGAAATATAAACCTCTAACTTGTCTTTGCCTACACGAACTCCTCGTCCGATGAGTCATTATCGTCTTCCTCAACACTTTGGTCTGATGCTACCGAGTAGGGATTGTGACAATCTTCACCAGACACGCATACACAATATACGGTGCAAGACACATTATTTTTGTGGCAGCTACATGCCTCGGTGCATGCCTTGCCCTCAGTTCTGCATCCACAACTGATGACATCAAGTAGATCTCTAGGTGCTGGAGGACCCGTGTCATATCTAGGTGATGGAATTCCATCCTTCATCTCCCATCCAAACTCTGTGATGTCTACATGTGGAGGACCTTGTTGGTCAGCCGCCTTCCATAACAACATCTGAAGATGTGCCCTCTGTACATGGAGAAGCAAGTTTTTCTCTGTTGGAGGTAACGCCATGATGCGCAACGGCTTTCCTTTCTTCTTGGAATACATTTGGTACCGGGCCTGGCTCATAGAGGTTCCTGGTGGTTGATCATACATGGCACAGAAGAATCGTTGGCCTGTTTGTAGTAGTTCGCCACGTGTGGCAGTTGCTTCACCCAGAACTTGGAATAGTTCAGGAAAGTCCCCGGCTTTCAGAGCATTCAGAGCACTGACTTTTCCTTTGTTGAATGGGTACGATACAGTATCGCATCCACTCAGTGCGTGCATTCCGAGTAGCTGCAAACATTTGGATCCCAGCTGCATACATGTTGCGTTGATGTCTATCACGACTCCATTCCAGCGTTCCATCTGGACACAGCATCTGAAGTGTAGCTGCATTTTCCAGACCCAGAAGACCATCAGCACAAATAGATCAGTGTCGTCACTGAGGATGCGGATCACTCTTTTGCCAAACTCGGCAGCTTGTAGTAGGTATGCAATTATAGTCACGTCTGCCTCATCATGAGCGAACCCACCATCGTCTCGACTTTCGACAGACATGTTTGCACCCATGATGCAGGTTGACAGCACCTGTGACAACTCCCGTTTGTTGTGTTTGTTCTTGAGAACAGCCTCTCGGTTCGGTAGCGGACTGTTAAGTGTCAGTTTGTAGTCAGTGGAACCCTCTCCAGCACGTCGCTTTCTCTCATGATCCTTGGCTGAAACATCGTCGTATTTGTCGAACACTAAGACTTTTTCAACGATAGCAGGATAGCGGGATAGCCAGCTCTTCATGTTGTCGAAAAGAACAGAGCAGTCCCCTTTATGTGGCCAGACAACATGATAGAGCAACTGTTGTGCGTCTACTATGACGATATCTGGATTTGGAGCAGCGGCAATTTGTACACAAAGACGATTTGCTAGAACAGATTTGTTGCCTTTTCGCAAGCAGCCGTATTCATCCATAAGCGATGAGGGGAGCTTGCACAGTTCATATTGGAATATGGAAGCTAGTTGAAACTGTCGCTGTTGTCCGACCGTCAATAGGCGGAGAAATATTGCTTCCAAATCAAAGACGGTCTTGCTGCCAACTTTCATGCCTCGCTTCAAGTGTTCCATAGTCTTCACTTGGTTGTTGATCTTAGCATGAAAGCCAGAGGGTAGAGAGTTGCGGAAATAGCTGGCCATCTTCTCTCCAGTTACCAACGTGTCCTGGACGTTGACTTCTTTAGGAGCGACTTGACCGTTGACGATAATGTAGAGAACTTCACTTTCGACTTCTAGAGGATGGGAATGCTTGGCAAGTTCCAAAGAAATCTCTCGTCGATCTTGTTGATCCAGCTTGCGTCTGTTTTCACCTTCTTCTTTGTGTTTGACCTGTGTTGACGAGTCAACCGGATGCTCTTGATATATGTGTTCCATGGCACCCGAAAGATAGACCGATATTGGGAATGAGTCAATCCATTCCATGACCAGCTCAGGGGAGAGTGTCATACCTTTCAAACCTCCCTTTCCTGTCTTGATGGCGGTCTGCTCACCAAACTGGTCACTTGATACCGAGTTCCAACACCCCTCGCTGTGTCTGCAGACATGGGCCCCAGCCAGAAGGTCGACCTTGGCTGTCTCCGGCAGAAGGTGGCGCATCTCCAACACGTGCCATGAAATATATCGAGCATAATGAAAATGTCCAGCGGCGAAGAAGTACGGTATCATCCGCTCCAAACACAGCTGTTGAAAAAGCCAATTGCCTTCTCTTTCTGCACGGACGAATTGGTGAACCAAGAGTGTGGGTTTTACGAAGTTGTCCACCCAGTGGCGGCCTGTCGGGTGTTTCCGTGCCTCTTCCAAATAGTCTGAAATTTCATCGAAAGTTCTGGTAGCATCTTTCAGAAAATCCTGCAGTAACACAGCTGACACCATTCGAAATGCCCTCATGGCTCGCACCCATGCCTTCCCGTTAATGATCCCTGTCAAGCCGTCAAATGCCGATCCAATCAGTTCTTCGAGACCTGAGCCTTTCATCAAGGTTCCAATGCTCCCAAAAAAGGACATGACGATATGCATTGCCCCTGGACGAAGGATTACGTCGTTGAACCTTTCTGGCTCCCACTACTTGATCTGCTGTCCCACCAGTCAAATAGTGTACATAATGAAATAAATATTCACCAGAGAAGGTTCAAAAAGGCTTTAACTGATTCCTTGACCATAAAAACCTTGGGTTAGACACAACTTTCATGATCCTAGTATGTATACTTTTAAAAATATTGAGGAAAATCGATTTTTCGGTAATGGCGTTGCTAATTTGCATATAAAATTTTTTCCCCAAAGTAGTCATTGCGACAACCCAACCAGATTGCTTCAGGGAACCCTAAGGCAGGTGAATCCACAAAAAAACCTTATACTAGAGACCATTCATGGGTCCACCATTGAAACCATAGGACGGACAAATGGACTATATTTGCCAATCCTCAGGAGTACTTCCTCTACCTTGTCCTCCAAACTGTGCCTTCATGCTGCACCTCCCTCACCAGCTCAACAGCTGCCTGCTTTTCATTCCTCTCTCTCTCTCATGTCGTATTGGCAGGACCTTCTCCTTCAGCCCAAAGACAACTACACTCTTCTTTTCAACAACGTCTCTCACCAGCCCATCTTTCTGCCATCTGTGTGTGTGTGTGTGTGTGTGTGTGTGTGTGTGTGTGTGTGTGTGTGTGTGTGTTTACCTAGTTGTGATCACAGGCAATGAGCTACACTAGTGGAGTCCCATCTCTTGAGTCTCAGTAGGTCAGATTTAGCTTTAAATTTGATTAAAAGTTTAGATTGAACAACCTCTTTGTCCAGGCTGATCCACTGTTCACCGCATCTATTGAGAGAATTGTATTTCTAGTTATCTTCCAATCATCTTTCATTTTCAGCTATATGCAACTACATAATTATATACATGCACATTCATATCCATATCCAGTGAACATTGAAGTGGTGCGTCTCAAGTGGTTCTTCTTTATTAGGAGAACCGAGCTGTGGGCTACTCAGTGATCCGCCTCATGGCCACCGATGCCGACGCTGACCCCAGCGGCGCTCCCTTCACCTGGGAGGTGATCAACCAGCCTGTTGAGAGTCCTGCCTTCACCCTGGACCAGGATGGCTCACTGAGGCTGGCCACCAATAAATTGAACCACAAGGTAACGCTCAATATTTTGTAAGGCATTTAATCCAGTAAAACCATCAGGTGGTCTGAGTGCTCAAGGAAGTATGCATTTTTAATTAAGCTCCACAGATAGTGAGAGTAATACATGAGTGCCATTCTTCAGTCCCTGTTTCCTCTTCTTCACCAGGTCCAGGATCAGTACGTGGTGCAGGTGCGAGTGTGGGACAGCGGCTCGCCACCACTCCACGCTAACACCCAAGTTACCGTCAGTGTGGTGGAGGAGTCCCGCTTCCCGCCAACACTCTTCCCGCTTAAAACCGTGGTCATCAGTTTCCGGAGTGCCTTTCCCGGAGGCATCATTGGGCGGGTCACTGCACTGGACCAGGACCCCTACGACACCCTGCAGTACTCTGTGGCGCCCTACCCAGAGGAAGTCAGCTCTATCAACTACTTTGACATTGACAGTGAGGACGGCACTCTGGTGGCACTGACACCTCTTGATGCCGGTAACTACAGCGTCAACGTCAGTGTGTCGGACGGCAGGTATCACCGCACCATGCAGGCTTCCATCAAGGTCTCCGTGGTCACTGAGGAAATGGTTGAAAATGCCGTCATCATTCGCCTGGGTCCTCTGTCCTCCGATGAATTTCTCTCCAGGTATCAGAAATATTTCCTCAAAGCTATTGCCATAGAGCTGTCAGTTCAGGAGCATTCTGTGGTCCTGGTCAGCCTGCAGCCAGCCCTCGTACACTCACACTCTTTAGATAAGATAGATTACATTCCACAGCGATCCAAAAGAGACATACAGAGGAGTCTTGACGTTCTGATAGTTGTGAGACTCTTTGAAATCTACATGACAAGAGAACATCTGCTGCTGAAGCTAAAAGAAAAACAAGTTGACATAAAAGAAAAGCTTGGCTTGCCCTTCATGGACATCATGGAGTCCCTGTGTGTGTCTGGCTCAGAGTGCGGCGGCCACGGGGACTGTGTGGACGTGGTGGAAATCAACGATGATGTGGCCATGCCCTTCAACACACAGCTGTCTAGTCTGGTTGCTCCAAGATTTACCCAGAAAGTTGGCTGTGTGTGTGACCAAGGGTATGGAGGCCAGAACTGCACTAATTTAGTCAATGCCTGTGGGCACCGACCCTGTGCTGAGTATGAGGAGTGTGCGCCCACCAACACCAGCAGCCGAGGCTACACGTGCCAGTGCCCTGCAGGCAGAACAGGACCTTCGTGCCGAGTGGACCTGACAAAATGCCACAGCCCTGCGTGTCACTACCCACTGAGGCCTCTCTCCTTCAGGGGAAAGAGCTATGCCCAGTACAGCATAGCTCAGCAAGGTAAGAGCAGCTCACTTATGCTGAGTGCCTTCATGCGCACCAGACACCCGGTGGGAACGCTGGTCTTTGCTGCCGGGGACGTGGACTACAGTGTGCTGGAGGTGGCCGGCGGACATGTGCAGTACCGCTGGGACTGTGGCAGCGGGGAAGGGCTGGTCAGGGTGTCCACGGTGAGGGTCGACAATGAAGCGTGGCACTTCATCAACCTGACCAGAGACGGCACCATATCAACACTGAGTGTGGACGGCGAGGTGAGTTCAGGAGCGGCGCCGGGTGCTAATGACATTCTGAACATGGATTCAAACTTCATGTATCTCGGTGCTACCCTCAGCAGTGAACCAGAGTCAGGCATGTCTTCCTATTCCCAAAGCAGCCTGGGATTTGTGGGTTGTCTCGATCAGATCATTATTGACGGCACCGAGCTTCCCGTGTCAATAACAGGGACGGCCTCCAGGGGCACGGTGCTCACGCGCCTGGCCAACGTGGAGCTCCAGTGTCCAGGTGTGCTGCCCCTGGCCGGCGTGTGTGGCTCCTACCCTTGCCAGAACGCTGGGACATGCATAGAAAATGAAGGTTCTTATAAGTGCAATTGCCCTCCACGCTTTACCGGAGGACAGTGCCAGGTGGACACGGCTCCCTGCTCCTCCTCACCCTGTCTTAATGGAGGCAAATGTATTGTTGTTGGCCACACCTATAAGTGTCAATGTCCTTCAAAACTGAGTGGAAAACGTTGTGAATATGGCATTTTCTGCAACCCAAACCCTTGTCAGAATGGCGGTCGCTGTGAGGAGGGTACCGATGGGCCCACATGCAAGTGCCAACACTTTACCGGTGCAATGTGCCAGCTGGACATTGATGAGTGTACCCGCAACCCTTGCCAGAGCGGGGGAACCTGCCTCAACTTCTTTGGTGGGTTCAAGTGCATATGTTCCTCCAATGTTACCGGTGAATACTGCACAGAGGCCGTTAGGAAGCCTGAAGAGCCGTCCTCCTCCCTGAACATCACCCTGGAGGAGCTGCTGTGCATCCTGGCCATGTTCCTGGGGTGCGTGATGGCCGTGCTGCTGCTGGGGACCTGGCAGCGGTGGCGGTGGAGGCACAAGCGTCACCAGCAGAACAACCGCGTCAAGCTCACGGACCACCACGTGAAGAACGACCTCAAGGCGAATGACGCACCCAAAAGAAACTCCAAAATCTGCAACGTGGAGGCAGACCAGGTAAGACAGACACTGGTACATGTTAGTTTTATCAGACTCACTTCCTTGGCATCAAGTTACAGGCTGCAATTTGAATGTTTTCTGTCCATATTTCATTTTGTGGATGTTGTTGAGCCTCTGTGTGTTAGGGTGTCAGCGTCATAGATGTTTTGTTTCTTACAGACTTTTGAGTTGTTTTCTTTTTGTTGCCTTGGTGCCACACAGCAGGGGCCGCCGCTGCCCCCCCACCCGGCCTCCTACACCCCCAGCAGCAACGACTCCGCCATTCTCAACACCCTTAAGCACCTGGCGGACCTGTCTGCTGCGGGACACGAGAGTCTTGAGCTGGAGACACTTTCACGATGCTCCCAAGAGTTCCTCCACAGCCTTAAAAAGCCCGTGGTCATGCCGCCCAACCTCTCCCCTCCGCCACCCTCCAACAGTGACTCCGACTCTCTCCACAAGCCCTGGGACCACCACAACAACCTCAACGACTCCTACTTCATGCCCATCAAGGGTGAGTCAAATAGCTCTGTAAATAGAGCAATATATGGAGCAGGGGGTCCCAACCATTGTTTACCCATGACCCCATTTTTCATACCTCCCTTCATACATCTCCCCTCGCTGCTCAGGCTTCCACAATTACATTTTAGCGTCCACACTTTGAAAACTTGTTAATAAACTTGTATGTGGTATATTAGGCCGAGGTAAATAGCGGGAATAAAAAAGGACAGAGAAGAACATATTGAGCCTCTAGTGAATTGAAGCCTAATGCAATGGATAGGATTTTACTGAGATTTTTTTCTTGGTTACCCTCTGTCTCCCAGTTGCCAATAAATGAATAAATAAATAAATAAGAAAATAGAAAATAAATAAATATTGCCCAACAGAAAAGATCAAATTAGCACACTTGGGACGATTTACACCAAGTTGAGAACCCCTGATATAGAGTTTATACATACAAACATGCATAACCTAACATAACCTCAGTACTATTAATCCAATACTGGAACTTTAATGTCATGAGGTAAGATTTCAGCACTGGATTAATAGTACTGAGCAGGGGTGTGGAGTCGGAGTCGGAGGAGTCGGGTACTTTTGGCCGGAGTTGGAGTTGGAGTCGGTAAAAATACCCCCGACTCTGACTCCTTAACATAATCCTTTATCGTGTAATGTAGTAGTGAACTTTTTTTCTTATACATTATCCGGATGTTGTCTATATAGAGTACATATAATTTTGATGTAAATACATGTAAGAGAAAGGACCTCAAGAGAGTCTACCGGCACTACAGGCAGCATCTAAAAAAAAAAAAAAAAAAAATGCCATAGAGGGGGAGGGGCATGGGGGCCGGAGTCAGAGTCAGAGTTGGAGTTGCAACTTTAAAATTTCCCGGAGTCGGAGTCGGAAAATTTAAACTCTGACTCCACACCCCTGGTACTGAGGTTATTAAGATGTGCAGTAAAAGTCCGCTCAGCCTGTTTGGAGGTGAGCAGCTCGGTGGTGGATGATCGATGTGCCAGACTGTTGGGTGGTACTTAAATGCATGAGCAGTTAAAGGCTGCCACAGAGTATTAACTGCTTGACTGCGGATTTCCTACAAGAAGACATTACCAAGCTACAGGAATGGAATAAAAAGTGGCTGCTACAATTCAGTGAAGAAAAATGTAAAGTCATGCACCTTGGGAGGGGAAGCATATCAATACCACATGGGAAACACTCCACTATCCACCACAGAGGCAGAGAAAGACCTGGGACTATATGTTACCAAATGAAGGGATATCCAGCACACCGATACCATATGGGAAACACTCCACTATCCACCACAGAGCCAGAGAAAGACCTGGGACTATATGTTACCAGGCTACCAATGAAGGGATATCCAGCACACCAATACCACATGGGAAACACTCCACTATCCACCACAGAGCCAGAGAAAGACCTGGGACTATATGTTACCAGGCTACCAATGAAGGGATATCCAGCACACCAATACCACATGGGAAACACTCCACTATCCACCACAGAGGCAGAGAAAGACCTGGGACCATATGTTACCAGGCTACCAGTGAAGGGATATATATGATACCAGGCAACCAGTGAGGGCAAAATCTGTGCCAATCGCAGCGGACAGGTTAAGACACCTCTCCACTTCAAATTGACCTCTCCTTTGGCCTCTCGTTCTGCTTTCATTTGTTGAAGCAGCGTATAGCAAGCTTTTTTGTTGCTCTTTTTGTTTTTTTGCCCTTGAGCTGCCTCCCTTGTAAAAAAATAATCCTCTTGTTATCTGCTCCCTCTCTTCTGATGAGGTGCTGTACCGTGCTATGAGTTCTGAGGTGCTGTATGGTTTTGTATGGCAGGGTGGGAATGAATGAGTGCTGTGATGGAAGAGGAGGGGAAGGAGGGTGTAAGAGAGGTGGCAGGAGAGGGAGGTACATGATTGATGGGAAGCAGCTGCCTGAATGAAGAGATTTTTGGCCTTAGGAAAGTCAGGCAAGGTTACTAAATTGCCGTTATTAATCCCTATAACCCAACTGAGAACTTACAATAAATCACCTCACCGTCTACGGCTTTCCGGAATATGTAAGTTAAGGGGTTTTTAGTCACCCTGTACAAGTGAAGTGATTTTAAGCTTTCATTAAGTCAGGGAAGGTTACTAAATTGCCCTTATTCATCCCTGTAACCCGTCTGAGAACTCCAAATAAAGCACCTCACAGTCTAGGGCTTTCCAGAGAATATACCTAAGCTTTTTAATCTTACTCCATACGAGTTAAGTGAATTTGGCTTTCGTTAAGTCTGGCAAGGTTACTAAATTGCCAATATTCATCCCTATAACCCATTTGGAAACTCCTAATAAATCACCTCACAGTCTTCGGCTTTCCAGAGAATATAAGCTTTTTAATCTCACCCCATACGAGTTAAGTGATTTTAGGCTTTCAATAAGTCGGGCAAGGTTACTAAATTGCCCTTATCAATCCCTATAACCCATCTGTAAACTTCTAATAAATCACCTCACAGTCTACAGCTTTCCAGAGAATATGTTATTTTTTATTTTATTTATTTATTTATTTATTTATTTTTTATTTTTTTATTTTTTATTGTTACCCCGTACAAGTGAAGTGAATTTGGCTTTCGTTAAGTCAGGCAAGGTTACTAAATTGCCTTTATTCATCCCTACAACCCATCTGAGAATTTATAATAAATCACCTCACAGTCTATACAGCTCTCTGGAGAATATAATTTGAGGGTTTTTAGTCACCTCATATGAGTGAAGTAAATTTGGCTTTCAGTAATTATTAACTCAGTAGCAGCGGGGATCATGTTTCTTAATGGTCCCTCAAAGCGAGAAAAATGAGAAAAAATCATCACTCACACAAACCATTTCATAATATATATCAAAGCATTTGTGATCAGTTTATGTATCATCTATTTTGGGGGGTTTATATCATGGCACAAATTTGGCCCGTCGCTGCTACCAGGTTAATCCCTGTAACCCACCTGAAAACTTATAATAAAGCACCTCACCGTCTACAGTATTCCGGAGAATATGTTGATTTTTTTTTAGTCCTCCCCGTACAAGTGAAGTGAATTAGGCTTTTGTTAAGTCAGGCAAGGTTACTAAATTGCCCTTATTAATCCCTACAACACATCTGAAAACTTCTAATAAAGCACGTCAGTCTATGGCTTTCCATAATATGTAAGTTAATTTTTTTTTTTTAGTCATCCTGTACAAGTTAAGTGATTTTAGGCTTTCATTAAGTCCCTTATTAATCCCTGTAACCCATCTGAGAACTTCTAATCAATCACCTCACAGTCTACGGCTTTCCAGAGAATATAAGCTTTTTAATCTCACCCCATATGAGTTAAGTGATTTTAGGCTTTCATTAAGTCAGAGAAGGTTACTAAATTGCCAATATTCATCCCTGTAACCCGTCTGAAAACTTATAATAAATCACCTCACAGTCTAGGGCTTTCCGGAGAATATGTTAACCCAGTAGCAGCAGGGATCATGTTTCTTAATGGTCCCTCTAAGCAAGAAAAATGAGAAAAAATCATCATTCACACAAACCATTTCATAATATATATCAAAGCATTTGTGATCAGTGTGTGGATCATCTATTTTGGGGGGTTTAAATCATGGCACAAATTTGGCCCGTCGCTGCTACATGGTAAAGCCACAAATTTGGCCCGTCGCTGCTACACAGTAAAGCCACAAATTTGGCCTGTCGCTGCTACCAGGTTAAGTTTTTCAGTCACCCCATACAGCTCGTTTCTATGTCCTTGGATCACTTTAGTCTCTCCTCTGTACTAATTTAAGAGAACTGTATCCTCTCTGTAATAGGGGCACCAAAATTGAGCAGTCTTATCCAGGAAGGGTCTAACCAGTGGCAAATATACAACTAGGATTACTTCTGCACTGCCAGTTGCTGATGCCCATAGAAATACAGCCCAAGACTATTTTGCATTGAGCTCTTTCAAGTGGAGAGTATCAAGACCCCTATCCACCCAAAATTGACCTCGCTTCTGGCCTCTCGTTCTTTTTTTCTTTTGTCAAAGCAGTGTACATATAGCAGGCCTTTTTGCTGCTGTTTTTGTTTTTTGACCTTGAGCTGCCTCCCCTGCTGTTTAAAAAAAAAAAAATGTTTGGTTCAGGGCAGTAATACAGTGATTTGGGGGTTGAATGTCAGGGCTCACACATGCCTAGAGTGACCAAGACTTGTTTTATTTATTTGTTTTCATTATTTGGTTTCATTATTTGTTTTAACTATTTGGAAGATCATTTTTTCCTACACTTAACCCGGTAGCAGCAGGGATCATGTTTCTTAACCTCTTCAGTACCATGACGCAGTATATGAGTCATTTCATCTCTCGAACCATATCCTAGAGACGCTGTATGTGCGTCATGGTCATTGGACTATTCTACGTAGTCTGTAAAACCAGGATATGGCATGGAGGTTATGTTTTGTCTGCTTGTATTGAAGGGGTTAATGGTCTCTCCAAGCGAGAAAAATTAGAAAAAATTACCCCTCACACAAACCATTTCATAATATATATCAAAGCATTTGTGATCAGATTATGTATCATCTATTTTGGGAGGTTTATATCATGGCACAAATTTGGCCCGTCGCTATTACTGGGTTGAAATTATCAGCATCTCCATGTTGAACTGCATCATCCATTCATGGGAACACTCGTACAGTGCATTTAGGTCGCCCTGCAATACCAGTGTCACTGATTAGTCGTCCTATTTATGTGTCATCCGCAAACTTCCTGATGTCACTGGTTGCACTGCAGTCAAGATCATTGATGTAAATAGTAAATAGCAATGGATCTAAAGCTAAACCTTGTGGGCTGCCATCAGTAACACACACCCAGTCTGATTTATCTGTGTTTACTTGAACTCTCTGCGTCTTGTCTCTTAGTCACCTCCTGATCCACCCCAAACCTTAGCCCTCTGTCCCATGTGCTTTGACTTTATTTAAGTCTTGAATGCTCAACTTAAAGTGAGATACATAAACAACATCATAATTTTCATCCTTTCCTGCCCCTTCATGCACCTTTTTGAGAAGTGACATAAGTTTAGTGAGATGAGATTTACCCTTCGTGAACCCATGCTGGAAGTCAGTAATCTGATTGTATTTGTCTGGGTGGTCATGAATATTTCTAGCTGTAACACACAAATGATTTCCCTACAACTGACTTTAAACCAGTTGGTGGTAATTAGACACAGCTTATTTATCCCCCTTTGTAAATATTGGTACAACATTGGCCTTTTCCCTAGTGCCAGTACTACCCCAGTGCTGGACGACTTCATAACCATAGTGGCCAGTGGTTTGGAAATGTCCAGGCCTCCACAGCAGCTCCCTTACCACTGGAAATAAGTCTTGGCAGGGTCAGTCATTTCCCTCAGGGCACAAGACTTGGTGGCCTCCCTGTGCTCTGCCTCACCAAGAGTTGTCTCTTACAGATACATCCCAGTGAGCAGGGGTGACTTGTGGGGAGTGAGTCATAGGCCCATAGAGCAAAAGTTTGCATGCACAGGGAATGAAGGTAAAAAAAGGCCTTGATTAATTTTCCTATTTACTAAAGTGATAGCTAGTAGTTTGACACACAGCCACTTTAGTGATGCCCAGCAGTCCTGCCAAGGTGTGCGTTACAGAAGGCATCAGCTCACCGTTCACTGTTACCACACAGCCCTAGAGCAGTACAAGGAGCACAGGCAGCTTGATGCTTTAAGTATTTTCCCTTCTTCACTGCATGTGTTTACACATCTGCTGTGGCAACCCTTCTAAGGGAATGCTGAGCAGTAGCTGCCAAAACATATATGGAAATATCATCATACTAATTTATATTTTCTATGTACTGCCATGTACACTGCAACACTTCCATGCTTTCAATGGCAGCTGTGATTCTTGCCCTGAGATCGTCAGTGTTTGTCTCCAGAGATTTCTACACTCAACTTTTGACGAATCACCTAAGAAATTAAATGTAAAGTGTGATGTTGGGGAACCTCACTGCCTTAAGAATGGGATGGCCAGGTCACCAATTTAGGAGTAATTTATTCAAAGGCTCGGGGAGAATTGGGGCCTTTTCCTTTTTTTCCCCTGTTGAGTGTCTCCTCTCATTACTGGCCTGTGTTTATTTGTACTTGAGGCGTTGGGTGTGCACCAAATCGTGAGGACCAGAACCATATTATAACTTGCAATTTTTCTAACTCCCTATATCATAACTTGCAACTTTATCTCCTTTTCCCTGTTGAGTGTCTCCTCTCCTTACTGCACTATGTTTATGTGTATCTGAGGCATTGGGAGTGCATCAGATTGTGAGGACCAGAACTTCATGTGTCCTCGTTGTTCTTCAGATGTGGGCTGTGACCTGGTGACCAACCTCGGCGAGACCCACACCTCCTCGGCCCAGCAGTCTCCATTTTCAGACGATTCTTCAGGTATGGCATTCTTAACCCGGTAGCAGCGGGAATCAGGTTTCTTAATGGTCCCACCAAGCGAGAAAAATGAGAAAAAAATCACCCCTCACACAAATCATTTCATAATATATATCAAAGCGTTTGTGATCAGATTATGTAGCATCTATTTTAGGGGTTTATATCATGGCACAAATTTGGCTCGTTGCTGCTACATGGTAAAGCCACAAATTTGGTCCGTCGCTGCTACCGGGTTAATGTAGCCCTTCCAGACCCCTGTATTTTATTTTTTTATTTTTTTAGCTTTCTTCTCAATAGGCATTTCTTTCATCATTACTTTCTTTACCATTATCATTATTTCCATTTTCCCATCTGTACTCCTCTCTTATTTCATCCTAATCCCTACCTTTATCCTCATCTCCCTTCCTTTCCCCTTTCCCTCCCCTCCACCTTTTCTCTCCTCTCCCTCCTCCTCCCTTTCCTGCTCCTCCTTCATCACTGTCCTTTCCCTCCTCTCCATCTCCTCCTACCTCTCCATTGTCTCCCTTTCCCACCCTTCCTCCACTCCTTCCTCTCACTCCCCTCCTTCCTCCCCCTTCCCTAACTTAGCGTCTCCTCAAAAAGTATATCTGCCGTGTTTCAGTCGTCATTTGCCATTTTAAAAATTGACTTGCCATTGATTTCTGAGAATTAAATAATAAGTAAAGAAAAATATTAACTCAGCATTGATAACTTGTGCAGATTAATGGATTTATTTTATTCAAGCCATAAAGTCAATCTTCAGCATGAGAAAGGAGAAAAAGAAATTGGTACCTTACATCTTTTGCACACACACACACACACACACACACACACACACACACACACACACACACACACGGCATGGGGAGAGAGATTTTTAAAACTGACTACGGAAAACTTAATGATGCAGTGGGTGACTGAAAATACAAGATACAGGAGTGATGACGAGCCAGCAAGACTGGACCTGGTGCTGACGAAGGGAGTGCACCTGTTAAATGAGTTAAGATATGTGTGTCCCACGGGAAAAAGTGATCATGTAATAATAGAGTTGGAAACCGATGAGGACGTCACTGAGGAAGACAAATTGTACAAAGGAGAAACTACAGGAAAGTGGACATAGAAAATCTCAAGAAATATTACAAAAAACTGGACTGGGAAAAGTTAAAAAGAACAAACGAAGTGCAGGAAAAGTATGATGTTTTCATAGAGGCATATGAGACAGGAGTCAAAAAATGTCCCATTATATAAACCAATAGAAAGAGGAAAGCAAGGTTGGTTTAATGCAAGATGTGCAGGTGCAAAGAAAAAAAGGGACAGAGCGTGGAAAAGATTGAAAAAAAACAGAGGAATAAAGAAGACTTTAAGATAGCAAGAAATGAATATGTGAAAATAAGGAGGGAGGAAGAGAAAGGATATCAACACCCTTACTCCCTCTCTTCGCCTCCTATCCACCACTTCATCAGTTTTTGTTCTTCATTCTCCGAAAAAAATTCTTCTTATCTTCCTCTGATCTTTCCTCATTCCTTTTTTTCACTTCATTTATCATTTCTTTTACCTTCATTCTTTCATCCTCCGTCATATTTCTCCTCACATATATGTGTTTGTATTCTTCAGAGTTGTTTAATCTCCACAACCTATTTAGGATGGTTTCTGTTGTCATTTGGGATCTTAACTTAATCTTTAATGGCCTGTTCTTTCCTTCCTCATACCTTCCCAATCTTGTTATTTCATCTACTTCTTCCTCAAACTTTTCCTCTTCTTCAGTATTCAAATTTCTCAATACACTTTTCACCTTATTCTTCTCACAACTTTCCCTCTGAGTCTTCAACTGTGTTTTTCTTCTTCTACACCAAACATTATGACATTTTTTCTTATCTGCCATGTCCCTCACCATTGTTTCTGTGTGTGTGTGTGTGTGTAAGAGAGAGAGAGAGAGAGAGAGAGAGAGAGAGAGAGAGAGAGAGAGAGAGAGAGAGAGAGAGAGAGAGAGAGAGAGAGAGAGAGAGAGAGAGAGAGACACACACACACACACACACAGTATAGTATATACATATATAGATATATGTATTTCAGAAAAAATCTTTCCTTTTTAATCTGTCATGGCAGGAGTTTTGTTTGTGTGATGGCTCAGGGTTGCATCATGTGGTGCCGGCCAGGAGTGCCCAGCTCCTGTACTGCACAGAGGTTCCCGGTGGCACGCTGTGCTGCTACAGCATGGGTCACCCACTGATGGCACTAATAGCATGCCTGCTTAACACTGACTTGGTTAATGCACTCTAATGAAAATTCTATTAAATTTCACTCCATGTATTTATTTGGTGCCTGCTTCTAATTTATGATCTGCATAAATTTGATTTTGTCCAAGGAAACACTAAAAGCCTTTCTGTGAGGGGCTTAGGTTCTTCCCCTCACAGCGAGGAGGGAAGTGTGAAGGTTTTGCAGCGTACTCTCATGACAAGACTTTACCCTCAGGAATAACAAACTTCTATTTATATCCTGGCGGGTGCAGAGAGAGGGCAGGCGTCAGGTTCCCCCGCCGTGCCCCCTCTCCCCAGCCCCCACCTCCTGGCTCGCCGGGCCCCAGCACATTTAGACTACCCTCAAGAGGCCATCACAGCTGATAGTGACCACACCAGAAGACTGTTGCATGGCCCTCAGAGCCAGGCCTCTGCCTTGCATGGGCCCTACACAAGGGCTCCCCGTGGCCCAGGAGTCTCTAAGACCCTGAAAGATGGACATCATAAGTCAGGCTGCTGGCTGAGTGACACTTTACCTTTGTGACAGCCAAAGGGTTTCTGAGAGGCAATGCAGCGCTGTGCCAACACTCACCCGACTGAGTTCCTGTGCTGCTTGAGATAACCGGCCACTGCTGCGAGTCTTCTGAGGCTCAGCTTTGAGTAGCACTTACCATGACAAACTATACAAGTTAACATGGTGATAGTAACGTGCTTTTTTAATATTATAAGAACACGAGTGCTGTCGTGTTTCATCCCCGTGTAACTTTGTGATCTGTTCCTTCAGCTGCTGCTACTGACAGTCTTGTGTTGTGGTTGACGGCCACAGACACTCTTTCATCACACAGCCAAAAGAGCAACAAAGTAGTACATAGTTAATATGAAGCTAGTGCAAGAGCAACAAAGTAGTACATAGTTAATATGAAGCTAGTGCAAGAGCAACAAAGTAGTACATAGTTAATATGAAGCTAGTGCTTTTGTTGATTTACACAATTTTTTATTGATTTTTTGGGTTTACAACTTACAAAATGTTTCATCAATATATATATATATATATATATATATATATAGATATATATATATATATATATATATATATATATATATATATATATATATATATATATATATATATATATATATATATATTAAAACCCCGATTATCCGAAATGGAAGGGGGGAAGCCTCTTTCGGATAAGCTGATTTTTCGGATAATCCGGATTTATGGCCGCCATTTTGATCGCCGCCAGTTTGATCGTCGGCATTGTGTTCTGCTGTATGGTAAGGACGACTTTCTTCCTTTTCCCGGTTTCTTTAGGCATGGTGATGTAGAAAGAAGTGAGGTCGAAGCACAGGTAGAACGCGATGCGACTGCCCAGTGTGAGGTGTGTGACGCGACTGCCGCCGACTGACGATGTAAACAATGAAACCAAACAAACACACGCTACGCTAAACAAAGTAGTACGCTTAAAACATGTGATGTAAATGTTTTATTGTATGTTTGTCTGTGTGTCTCCTTGTCTGGACCAGTGAATGTTGATACTTGTGAGCGTTGCAGATCTGAATTGTGAATGTTGCAGAGTGCGATTGTGAATGGTTGTGCAAGCTTGCAAGTGTGACCTTGTTGCATCGTGCAGGTGGAGACACAGTATGATGACTCATATTATCGCGCAACTCGTATGTTGGAAGGGGAATGTGGCATGGAGTGGAGAGGGGAGTCGTGTTTGTGTCGTTGTCTTGAGAGTACGGTGTGAGAGTAGTCGTGCAGTAGTTTGTTCGTTCGCCGCACCTACATCCTTGCTGGGGCGAAGGTGCGGATGTGGTGTTGTTGAGAGTTTGTTTAATGTTTTTTGTCTAATACATTGATCTATTCGTTACAAGCTATTTCGGCAATATGTATTAGAAAGCATATTCATTTTAACTGTTCTTATCAATTTTAAATGTGTTAATATAGTACATATGTAGTTACTTTTATTTATTTTTGATGTTTTATAACGTTTTAGTATAGAAAAAAAAATTTAATTGCATTATCCAGATCAATTTCGGATAATCCGGTTTTTCGGATAATCCGCTTTCGGATATATATAATATATATTATATATATATATTATATATATATATATATATATATATATATATATATATATATATATATATATATATATATATGATAACTTTTGAACCTCATCTATAATAATAAATTTGCTCTGTAATTTTAAGTAAGTTTCCCAGGTTGAGAGAAGGGAGAATGCACATTGTAAATATAAGCCTCTGGGACATGACCACTCACGTGTCTTCTGTCTCCCTTGCACGCAGCACCGAGCCAGCAGAAGAAGAAAGGTACCTACCCATACTTTAGTAGTAATATAATTTCCTCCTTTTGTGTGTTTTACAAAAGTCATAAAAGTCTGCAGGAGAATTAGGCTAAATGAGGTGTTGCAACTTTAAGTGTAATAGTCTGTATTAGATTAATATTTTTTTTGCATGGTATCCCATACATCATATTCACCATCTTGTGATGCATGTGGAGAAAGCTCTTGCAGCAGCATGGGTCTGGGACTGTCACGTAGAAATCTTTATAGCACGCTGTGAATACACTGACATACACTGAAGGCTGAGGAATGTGGATCTGTCTCAACAAACCCACATGTGGCTCAGTGTCAGAAAGCCTGGTAATATATGTCTGTGTTTCCTAAATCCTAGGCTACCACTGGGATGACTATGACATGCGCGGCCCACACACGCTGGTGGGCTGCAGCAGCGAGGGGGCCACAGCCGCCCCGCCAGACTTGCTGATGCTGAGCCAGGGCACCTCCCTCTTCCACGGAGACAACCCCATGGAGGGAACGCCACTGCTGCCATGTGAGACTTTTTGTGTGTTTGTGGATGTTATTTTCTTTGAGTAATTGCATCTACAATCAGGTTTAAGCAGCTTTCTTCTCCTATACTGTAATTTGTGTCATGAATATATATAAAAAATGTTGGCACCAAATCTGCCCTTGTGGGGCGCCTCAGTAGTCTCTTCAAATGAAGTGATTCTCTGGTGCCTGGCAATATATATGTCAGGCCTCTCCTGATTGGCTGGGTTTCTCTATGACTCATGACAATGGCCTGTCAATCACACATGCTCTCGTGCCACACATCACTATGATATTTGTCACAGCTCACCTCTTATACAAGATAAACAGACTTAGAACTGATTGTAGAACTCGCATAATGCTTGTCAAAATTCGGTAAAACAAAAAATAAATGAATAGATATATATGAAAATTAATAATGTGATGCAGGCAGAGATGTACAGCAGAGGAGCAAGGAGGAGTGAGTGTGTGAGGGAAGGAGCTCACCACGGCAGGAAGAGTGAGTAGCAGCTCACCACTCATCCTGTCAACACATGACTAGTATGGTGATGTAGGATATTTGAGAGGTGCAGCAGAGGAGAGAACCAAATATAAACATGTACTTCAACCTTGTCACGTGATGGACACATAATTCTTTTGGCCATTGAGGGAGCGACTTATTGAAGCAGATCAAAGTGTATGAGCAAGGGTTGTGATGTGCCGAGGCCCTTGAGTGGCGGCACTGTCCACCGTGGGAGCCGGTGAGTAATGTAAACATGGTAGACTGTTCCCGTAGAGTGTACCTCGCCACACCCATGGAGCGGTTCACCCGTAACATTGGTTATCATGCAAGCAAGCATTGAAAATTTGTTGGCAATCTACTGGAAATTTGCGGAAAACCCTTTTGCTGGTAAATCTGTTGGTGCCAAATATTGCATGGGACTTACTGAGACCATGTTGTTGAACTGTTTTTATTATTACTACTACTACTGCCACTATAGTGAAACCAAATTGGCGAGTGTTGTGGTGTTGGCTCCTGCGGGTCCTTTCCTCCTGTCTGCTCTGCCACACAGTTGCAACACCTATCTCTTCCTCCCTTATGTTAGCTATAGCTAGCATATGAAAGGAAAATATAGGTGTTGGGATTGTGTGGCAGAGCAGAGGGGAGGAAAGGACCCGCGGGAGCCAACGCCAAAACAGGCTCGCCAATCTGGTTTTATTATACTCCTACTACTGCTACTACTGGTACTGCTGCTGCTGCTACTTCCACCAGTGATATTCAAGCAGTTACTGCACAACTAGCTATCACTACTAGTTCCAGCTCCATGATAACAAACACCATGACTGTTGAGCTGACTGAGTGTGTGTTATCCCTCCAGGCTCTGCTGCCACACCCCTGCTGAGTGTGGACGCCCAGGGCGGTCCAGACAGCCGGGACACACCAGACGCTGATGAGGACAATGATGATCCCTGCAGCTTTGAGGAAATACTCCTGGCAAATAATATATCTGTTGACTCATGCCAAGACCTGACTCTTGATCATTCGTCTAAATACAACATTGTCTTGGACCTTGAAGATGACTGCCCAGAGTCAGCCCTGAAGATATCCAACTTGCCTTCTGTCATTGAGGACGCCAACAGGCTCGGCAGCCCCAGGAGCCGCCGCCCCTTCCACTGCAGAGACTACAGCTGCGTGTCGGACCTGTCCTTCCTCTCCACCCTGGAGGAGGAAGGCGTTGACGACTCAATGTCTGAACTCCAGGAATCTGACTATGAGCTGCTGGATAGAGTCAGTGAGCCCCTCACACCCACACTGGTGCAGACTTCCCTCTCAGAAGTGTTTCTATAGTCTTGTGATGTGATGACAGCTGCTGCTGGACAAGGAGCAAAAACTTTTTACCCCACCAACTCCCAGCAATTTGTTTAAAATTAAATTAAATATGTGGGAAAGATAAATATGAATTACATGATAGGTAGGTAGATAGATAGATAGATGGATGAATAGATAGGTAGATGTACCGAGAGAAAGAAGAAATTATTAAATATACTTTTATACAAATATATACATAACATACACATTCTGTTCATGTTTCAGACAAACTTGCTTTCATGGAAAGATTACTAAAATCTAATTTACCACAAACTAAATTCATTATTCCGTAAGGAAAAATGGAACAGGTGTAGTTGCTTTCTATTACTGCATGAAAACCTGGAGTAACCAACAGCACTTGTATAAATTATCTAAAATATCACAAGCAGTGTGCAACATTTTCTCAAGCCAAGCCTTCACATGTCAGGTCAGCACAATGCATAGAAGAGAACATTTTTACCAAAAAGGCTGAGCCGAGTGAGTCGAGAATCACATAAAGTTTTGTACAAACGAGCAAAGGACAGAGACACTGTGTTTATGAACACACATTATCTCAGGATGGTTAAGGGAAGCCACTTGTAGCCAGCCCAAAGGGGTTACAAGCTGTTGCCAAAGGTGGGGTTTCATGTTAAAGCAACAGGATGAGTCAGTGAGTGTATTGTGAGGCACAAGCCACAGAGCTGTTCCCGTGTGGACTGAAGGCTGCTGTACTGAAGGGGGAGGCACGACTAAGGCCATCAAAAATATGCCTCGCGCCAGATAAGATAGTACAAATAGACCTCAAGATGCTGGAGAGGATGTGCATAAGCCATCATATTGTAAAATGTGTTATACCATTTTTTATACTTTAGTATGTTTTCATAGTCTGAAAATGCAAGTGCACCTATTATCATTATTCCTCATGGGAATTTTAAGTTAAAGAAATTCATATTATGCAACCCATCCATGAATGCAAGTCCACATCAGTCATTATAGTCCATTTCATTCCATCTGTCCACTCACGAACTTAGATGTGGCACCTGCGCATTGTTAGTTCATGATTGCGTGAAGATCAACTTTATATTTTCAGCGATGTATTTGAATGTTTGTGTATGCAAAAAACCCTTGTCTTTTTATATGAACCGCAAACATGCTGATTTGCATCGATAATCTACCAAGAGTTAACCAGCATCTCCATTCTCTCATCCCCTTCACAGGTAAACTCTGGAACAGTCTTCCTTTGTCTGTATTTCCTCCTGCCTATGACTTGACCTCTTTCAAGAAGAATGTATCAAGACACCTCTCCACCCGAAATTGACCTCTCTTTTGGCTACTCTTTACTTTCAACTTTTGTAGAAGCGGCGAGTAGCGGGCCCTTTTTTTTACTCTGTTGCCCTTGAGCCACATCTTTTGATATATATATATATATATATATATATATATATATATATATATATATATATATATATATATATATATATATATATATATATATATATATATAAAAGCAAACGAAAGAACAATTTGCATATCAAATAATATAGTCTAATCATACTCGAACGATTCATAGCCTTTCAGATACCCATATTTCATCTTATTCAGGTACATAAAGTGACATCCCACTCTGCAAGTGTCTGTACATAAGGAATTTAAGGAATTTTGATGTGTTGCATGTAAACAGCATGGGTAGCCTAATATTCTAAATAGCCTAGCATCACATTCAAGTTACTATATACTGCTTCATGTTATTTTGATTATTAATCATTATTTACATGCAGTAAATTATTAAGATATCCTTTATATGCAATTGCAGGGCCAGATGTCTTTTGATATACCTGAAATGAGTTATCAATCAATGAATTTGAAAAAAACATAGATCGTTGGAGCATGATGTGACTGTTGTTTGATACAAGCTTGTCTTTTCGTGTGCTTGTGTTAGATTATCGATGCAAATGACCGAGTTGTATTTTGTACACATAAACATTCAAATATATTATTGAAAAATAAGCTTGAATGTCTATCACAACAGTTGATTTTCATGTATTCATGAACTAGAAATGCACAGGTGTCACATCCATCATAATTCCTGCTTTGTTGGTGGACAGATGAAATGAAACAGACTATAACAGGACATACAAAGAGCAGGTTTCGGTACCGTACTGGTACTGCGTTTTTATTTCATGCAACAACTAGTTTTTTATACTTTTTTCTCCTTTCCTACGACCAATAGCTCTGTTCACAGCTTAACCACCAGCCAGTCACACCCTGCATTGATTCCCCATGCAAGACAGTAACCTCTCATGACAGTGTGACACTCAAGACTCAATAAGGAGCCTCCCAGCAGGAGCTGCTCAGGAGGCAGGTCATTACTGTGGTACCTTGGGGACTACTGGCAGCTTGTACACATGGAAACTTTGATGTTTAATATTCCAATGTGAAAAACTGAACACCAGAGATTTCTTTATTGGCGTGTCCCATGTGAATGCACAAAAGTTACAATCTTCCTGTGATTCTACAGTCTGCTGGAGTGAGTGAAGATTGCAAAGTCTTCTTAAAGTGAAGTGTGTAGTGTGTAGCTACAGACAAGCAACATGATGCATTGTGTCCAACAAACTCTTTGGCTAATAACTGAAGACCTTTTTACCAAGAGTTACGTATTTTTTTAATGCGTTTCTTTATTGTTACGTGTCATTTTCCCAACAAACATTTGTCATAAAGTCATACCATGCCTTTAAGGACGTGAGTGATGTACAAGAAACAATCATACGTGTGAATGCGAGAAAGGCGGGACTTCTGAAGATACAAGAGACGTTTCTCTTGACACGGTTTTGTTTCTTGTGGACTAGTCATTATTGATACAGAGTAGAACAAGTGCCTATGCAAGAGACCATTATATATTGATGTAAGGTAATTCATGTTCAGATGAACCACTGAGCCACAGCCTCGCTTTCCTGGAGCATCACAGTCATGGCATGAAGGGATCACCCCAAAGGGCTTGTGGGAGGCTGCTGCCCACCACCGTGGCTCACTGTGCCACCCACCAGCACAGCGTGCAGCCACTCACTGGTTCATCTGGACATGCTGTATCATAACAACATAGTGAACAAAATGCTTATTAGCTTTTTGTACTCTATTTTTCTTTTAATATATAAATAAGTATGTGTGTGTGTGTGTGTGTATATATATATATATATATATATATATATATATATATATATATATATATATATATATATATATATATATATATATGTATGTATATATATATCAAGCAACTGACTTTCACCGCCAGACAAACATCTCAAAGAACCACGTGTGCCAGGAATCGAACCTGTACTTTCTGAATAGAAATCAAGGCGCATACCAACCATGCCACCGGATGAGTGGCACAAGTGGTTATTTGATATCTATATATATATATATATCTATATCTATATCTATATATATATATATATATATATATATATATATATATATATATATATATAGAGAGAGAGAGAGAGATATATATATATATATATATATATATATATATATATATATATATATATATATATATATATATATATATATATATATATATATATATATATATATATATATACACACACACACACACACAAGATGAAAGATTTCAAGCTGTATTTTTAATAAGTATTTGTGTAAATAAAGGTGTTGTGGAAAGAAATGTAATTCTTACTTTTCACCTTCCAAAAAATATTTCCTTACTGGATCTTTATGCCAAACCTTTCCACTGAAAACATGCTAACAAACCAACAAGAACTGGAGTGAACCAAGACACACACACACTGGTTACAGCGTTGTGCTGCCAGGCTTCACAGTCTGACAGGGTGGCGCTTCGAGCCTGCTCAGGCCAGATTCTTTCTGTTGACTAGGAGTGGTTACTCTCCCCCCTTGAGCAGGGAGGAGGATGGAGAAAGTTACCAGGAAGGAAAATAAGAAAGGAAAGAAATAGGAAATTAAGCTCTAAAAGAAGAAAAAAAAGATGGAGAGAGAGAGAGAGAGAGAGAGAGGGGGGGGGGAGGTTGAAGGAAAGGAGGGAATGTGGAAGAGATTGAGAGTTACTATGTGTTTCAGGCGCTATGAAACACAGTTTTTCGAATATAACATTTTAACAAAGCGTCGGACAAGGATGGTATTTTGAAAGACGATGATTAAGACCCCAACCTAATTGGCAAAAATAGGCTTAGGTGCCAAATGTGAATGATTACGGCACTTGTAAGAGTAACTTCAAGGTAAACTTCACTAAAATATACAGGCACGGGTAGCGAGGCTACGTGCCGTCATCATGTACGCACCGCCTCTCGTTGAAGGCGTGACGTCAATGTGACGTTTTACTATGAAGTAGCAGTAATCACTGACTCAACTGGTAGTTCTCTCTGTCCTCTCTCTCTCTCTCTCTCTCTCTCTCTCTACTCAACAAGAGTAGAAATGCAATGTTTTGGAGCCTTCTGATTAATGTAAAATCACTTAGGTTTAAGAATCTATGTAAATCTCTCTCTCTCTCTCTCTTTCTCTCTCTCACACACACACACACACACACACATACACACACACACACACTAGTTCAGTCCTATACATAGGGATGATGCTCATTTGAAATTATTATATATTTGCGAAAAAGTTTTACTCTCAGGAAATTACTTATCCTTTGCATGGAAAATATGGTCTTTGGTACAACATGCTGTAAGTATATAACATAGTGCAGTGGCTGAACTATTTTTACTGTGTGTGTGTGTGAGAGAGAGAGAGAGAGAGAGAGAGAGAGAGAGAGAGAGAGAGAGAGAGAGAGAGAGAGAGAGAGAGAATTGCCGGTTGAGATGATGACTACTACGTCATAGTTACACGTCACATGGACGTCACGAACGAGAGGCACCTAGCCTCGCTACCCGTGCCTGTATAATTTAGTGCAGTTTACCTTAAAGTTACTCCTACAAGTGCCGTAATCATCCACATTTGGCACCTAAGCCTATTTTTGCCAATTAGGTCGGGGTCTTAATCATCGTCTTCCAAAATACCATCCTTGTCCGATGCTTTGTTAAAATGTTATATTCGAAAAACTGTGTTTCATTGCGCCTGAAACACATAGTAGCTACTTTAATATTTCCCTGTATGATAAGTTTTTGAGTAAGCATGGATCATTATCTCTACGCTCTAAGACCTGTAATAAGGAAACCAGAATGGAGGACTTTTTGAATTCCATGCAAGTAGGGGCCAGCACTGTGCCATCTGGTGTCTCGGCACGGTGGTGGAAATACAACACCTCTCATGTCCCTCTTTAACCCATAGATAGATTTTGTAAAATAGGTGTCTTTCATCAATGCCCCAAAATGGCTGAGAGGTTGGGCACATGCTACAATATTTCAGTTAAATACAAATGAAAATATAGCAAATAAGAAACTGTTGGTCACCTTAATTGCTTTATTTTTTTGCATAATAAAAAAAATCAAGCCATTTTTTTTTTTTTTTTTTTTTTTTTTACATTGCAGCCTATTGCGCCGGTAGGCTTCTTCCCGGTGGATCCTGATGGTCGGTCCAAGGCTTCTTTCCGGTAGGTCCTGATGGTCGGCCCAGCCCGTTTTGGCGCAGGCGAGTGTTTATAGTGGCGCCATCTTGCATTGGCTCATGCTGCCCTCCCAGAGCTCATCTTTGATCCTAGAATCTAGAGTCCGGGTTGATAGGTGGTCTTCTGGACAGCATGTGGGTAGTTTTAAGCCACTCGGCGGCGGCTGAAAAATCCCAGCTTGGTGGCACCGGGCGGGGATTGAACTCGCGTCCTCCTGAACACGAGGCCGTTACTTTGACGACTCAGCCACCGCCTCCCCAAAACTTTGCAACTCCAATTGCTTCTTGACACCCTCTTATCAAGCTGATAATGGTAAAATCAGGCTTCAGCAAGGATTTCTTCTCTGCTATAATTTTGGATCTATATTTATATTTTCATACAAAATTATTTGAATTTTACTGAAATATTGTAGTAATTTTCCTCACAGCCCTTGCAGAGAAGAAAATGAGGGGTGTTGCATTTCCGTCTCCTTCCCGCCAAGGGACTGGGTACAGTTGTGACCCCGGACAAAATTCAGTTAAAAATGTCCCTCATTGAAATGAAACATCAAGGTGAGGCTTGGCCAATGCCAAATAAAATATGAAACTTGCCAGGGCCGGATTATCCTATACGCCAAGAACACCATGGCATAGTGCCCCAAGCAGTGAGGGGCCCACAAAACCTGATAGACCCGACCCATAATTGGGCCCCCACATAATGGAAATCCCAGAAATGCCCGTAGCCTCAGGGAGATCAATATGCTCCGTTGGACTGTTGATCGAAAAAAAAAAGAAAAATAAATAAATAGATAAAATAAAATAGCGAGAACTTGTTTACAAGTGTTGGCAATACAATTAAGTCAATAGCGCCGGCGGGCGGCGGGAAACCGGCAACTCACCAGCATGGCCACAAAAATTAATATATCTACGTAAAAAATCATAAATGAACACTTCAATATGTTGACTATCTTGTATTAAAACCATTTTAAGATATCTATATAAAAAGTTACTAATTTTGTATAATCATTTCACTATAGAAACCAACCTATATTAAGCGCCTTATTATACATGTTATTTCTTATTTCTTTTAGTATTCAACCTTATTTCTTCCCATCTATGAATAATACTAAAAAAAAAATAAGAAATAACATAATAAGGCGCTCAATATAGGTTAATTTATATAATGAAATGATTATATAAAATTAGTAACTTTTTATATAGATATCTTAAAATGGTTTTAATGTAAGACAGTCAACGTATTGAAATGTTCATATATGATTTTTTATGCAGATCTATTAATTTTTTTGGTGTCAGGAAGGTTTTTCGTCGCGGCGCATGAAATGAGTCAGATTCAGCGAATGTTCATCGTGAATTCTGGTCGAGCTCGAGCAAAAACTACTAAAGCTAGGAAGGCGTTCTTGGTGGCAAATGAAAGCTCTTTTAATACAGATTAATGATCAGAAAAAAGTTGGAAAGCATTAAATAAATAAAAAAGTTAAAAGCAAAAAACTAGGACGTGTCCAAATCGCGGCAAAAGGGCCGAAAATCGAGCTATCAAAAAATCATTCTAGTTGGTCAAACTACATTGCCAAGAGGGGCAACACGCCAAATTACAGCCTTCTAGAGGCAATAGCAAGGCCACACTAGACGAAAACGGCAAAGTGTCTGGAGTTCATCAAAATCGCTCTCGACAGGGTTTACGTTTGAAGCTCTAGCGACGAAACTACTGGGAGAAGGGAAATGTTATGCACCATATTGGAAAGCCCATTGGCAGGGCTAAATCATTTGTTAAATAAGTTTTTTGAAATTCTCAAAAAAAATGAGCGGGTTTCAACTTAGGGAATTTGAAAATAGGTTTATTTCCGAGTCGTTTTCTGCAAATTTATTCACTTTTTTACCCTTTTGAGTCGGTTTTCAAGCCCGGTTGCTAATTAAAATAATATAGCCCTTTCATTTTGCCGTCGATTGATACCATAAACTTTTCTGTAGCCCCAGAAATATGGGAGTTATGGCGATTCGCACCAAAGCGGTTGATTTTCCAAAATTCACGGCTTAATGACAAGGGCGCCGCAAAATCAAAAGAGTAAGCCGTCCATTACTTGAGATGTCATTGACTGTAGAGATTCTTGAAGTTTCTTCCTATTTTCAGCCATTCAGGCGAAAGTCTTCAACAAGATGTACTGAAAACTCTCGAGAAAGTTACTCTATCCCTTGATGACTGCAGAGGCCAAAGTTATGACAACGCTGCAAATATGTCAGGGAGATATGCTGGTCTACAAGCAACAATTAAGGAAATAAATCCATTAGCAGATTACATTCCATGTGCAGCACATTCTTTAAATATAGTAGGGATTGCCAGTGTCAACTGTTGCCTGGATGCTTGCAATTTCTTTGGACTTGTGCAGAAATTATATGCATATTCAGTTGGATCAACAAAGCGCTGGAATTTACTAACAAAGGGATTGTCACCTAATGAAAATGGTAGAATTCTAACCCTAAAAACATTATCTTCCACACGTTGGCATTTCCATTCTGAATTAGTGAAAGCACTGCACTTAACTAGCATCTATGGTATGTTAATTAAATGAAATTGCAGACAATGAGGAAGTAAAAGGAGATGCTCGACTTGCTGCATCAGTTTTTTGCAGAGAAAATGTGCCTTCTTGAAAATGCATTTATGTGTGTTCTTTGGAACAAGATACTCCAGCACTTTCAGAAAGCTAGTACTCTTCTCCAAAGCACAAATATTGATATCAACATGGCTGTATCATTGTTTCTATCACTTAAAAGTTTTGTTGCTGAGCTTCATGAACAATTTGATGAACTGGAGAATGATGCAAAAAATCTCGTGGAAAATGTTCAGCAAGTATATGTATCGGAAAAGGTACGGAAGAGAAGACGGCGGCGTCAAGCTGATGATTCTGCTGAACCTGATGCAGATCTTCAAGATGCACAAAAATTCCATGTACAGAGTTTTCTTGTCATCATTGACAAGTTACTTGCAAGTTTAGCTCAACGTCGCCAGGCTTATCACAATATATCTGACGACTTTGCCTTTATCAAGTCATTGAGGGAGAATGATACTGCACAGCTGAGAGTTGATGTATCCAGCTTGGTGAAAAAATACATCAATGACTTGGAACCCCACTGCAAGGATGAATTTGTAACATTCTCAGAATTTGTAGCCCATTTGAAGCTGGATCGTGATCCTCATGTCCTGTTAAAATACTTAAGGAAGAATCCAGTTGAAGAGTCAACATTTGCCAATGTTTCAACTGCTCTGCGACTGTTCTTAACATTACCAGTCACGGTCTGCGAAGGTGAACGTTCATTTTCCAAACTGTCTTTGATCAAAAACAGATTTTGTTCAACAATGACTCAAAAATGACTGAATGCTTTGTCTGTTGTGTCAATTGAAAATGATGTCATCTCCTCAATGACATTTGAAACCATAATTGAACGGTTTTCACAAGATAAATCAAGAAAACGGGCATTGGTGTAGCTGCTATAGTTACCTATGTTCATAAGTATGGTATGTATGCTGCTAATACAGAATATAAAGAAAATAAAGATGATGACAATCTGTATTAAATATATTGTATCATTAGTTCATTCTGATGGCTCAATAAAATATGAAATTGTCAAGATCTTTCCTAATTTATTCAAGGGGGAGGGGGCCCAAAAGTGCGGGTGGCGTAGGACCCAATGCAAGCTTAATCCGGGCCTGAAACTTGCTACTTTCTTTATCAATTCTATGTAGGATTTTAATGAAACAATTTATTAGGCCAGTTACTAGTAATAATGCAATCATTTCTGGGTTAAAGCCGGAGCACTCAAGCAAGCCTGATTCTCTTCACCGTTGGGATGATCTAAATTCTAGATTTACCTAATGTGTAATTGTCATGGGACTTACCACCATTCATCATGCTGCTATTGTCTATTACAGATCAATTGGCCATTTATTGGAGCAATTATATAGTCCAAGTTCCCCATTCAATACCCCGGGATCATGGTTCATCTAATTGATAAACCAATTTTTTTATCTTCAGTACATAATGTATATTCATCATCATCATCAGTTCATCGACGCCTGCTCCTAGGAGCTCCCACCAGGGGATGGCCACGGCAGAAGAGCTTCCAACTTTATCCAGACACTCCCTCCTTGCCTGCTCAAAGTTTCTCAAAGATCTTTCCCCCCCTCCCCAGCGTACTCTTGCACCCTATCCCTCCATTTCACTGGAGGTCGTCCTCTAGCATTCCCTCCCTCTATCTCACTCACATACACCCTTCTGGTCTCTCTCCTCCTCTCCTCCATTTGCTCCATGTGGCCAAACCACTTTAAGGTCTGTCGCTTCACTTCTTCCACCACTCCACACTTCTTCCCTTCACCCCTGTGACACATTCCAAAATGCTCATACACACTTTCATTACTCATTCCATCCATTCTACTCACACCACAAGCACTCATCAAATAACTCATTTCCACTGCCTGCACTCTAGACCTCTGACTTTCATTCCAGGCCCATGTTTCACTTGCATATGTGAGGGTTGGTACTATTATTGTATTTCTCAAATCCCTCTTTACTTCCATGCTCACACTTCTGCCATTCATGATTCGTCCCAAAGACCCTACCACCCTTCTTCCTTGCAATGCCCTTTCTCTTATCTCTCCCTCCGTACCACCATGCTTACACATAACTGATCCAAGGTACTTAAACTCATTGACCTCCTCCATTTCTTCACCATTCAAAATTATTTTGCATTCTCTTTCACATTTAATTCCCACTCTATATGGGCATACAAAATCTACAACCTCACTTCTACTTCGCTCACAAACCATCACTTTATTTTTGTTGACATTTACTTTCAGCTTTCTCCTATTCCAGACACTATCAAAAACACTGACCAAATTTTGTAGGTCACTTTCATTTTCTGCAATGAGCACCGTGTCATCAGCAAACAGTATCGAATTCAGTACCCACTTCCTTCCCTCATCGAACAGTCTTACTCCAACTTCTTCAACTTTGTCCGTAATTTCTCTAATAACACCATCCATATAAATATTGAATAACCATGGTGACATGACGCACCCTTGTCTTAAGCCCACTTTTATCTCAAAATGTTCACTTGTTTCTCCAGTAATTTTGACACATGCAGATGCATCTTCATAGAAAGACTTTATTGCACTAAGCAGTTTTCCTCCCACACCATAAATCTTTAAAACATCCCACAATGCAATCCAATCGACTCTGTCATAAGCTTTTTCCAAATCCATGAAGGCAGCGTATAGTTTCTTCCCTTTTGCTATTATTTTTTCTAGTACCATCCTGAAGGCAAATATCTGATCCACACATCCCCTTCCCTTCCTGAAGCCTCCTTGTTCTTCACAGATTTTCTCTTCTGTAAGTCTTTGCACCCTCTCTATTATGACTTTTCCATATACCTTTCTGGGTATACTCAGGAGACTTATACCTCTATAGCTCCCACATTCTCCTTTCCTGCCCTTCCCCTTGTAAACTGGGACAATGATGGCTTTCATCCAGTCTGCTGACCCCCCCCCCCCCCCCTCCCATGCTACTTCACATATCTTGACTATCCATTTAACAACTACATCTCCACACTTCAACATTTCTGCTGTGATTCCATCAATTCCTGCTGCCTGTCCATTTTTTAATCTTTGTATTGCCTGATTTACTTCTTCATATGTTATGCTTCTTTCTTTATATACTCCTCTACCTCTACTCAAAACTGCTGCTGTTACAGCTGCTGGACGTCCACCCTCAAAATTCATTAAGTTTTTGAAATATTCTCTCCATCTCTCTTTCACAGCTTCCCCGTCTTTCAACATCTTTCCATTCTCATCCATAACTTCATTTATTTTACTTGAGGAGATATTTTCTGCATTTCTTTCGTTTTATACTTCTTTCCAATATGATTTCCTGTTCCCTTTATATTTTTCACTTAGTCTTTTTCCAGTCTTCATCAACTCTCTTCTTACTTTCTTTTATTGCTTGTTTTAATTTCATTTTGCATTCTCTATATTTCTTTTTCCTTTCCCTTTTTACTTGTTCAGACACATTTTTTTAAGTTTTCTTAAAAAGTTCCCTTTTCTCCTTTACTATCCTCCTTATCTCTTCTGTCCACCTTGAATTTCCTTTTCTTTTTCCATCTCTCACCACTTTCATCCCTAACACTTTTTTTGTTGTAGTTACCATTATTTCTTTAAATGTTCCAAAAACTTTTTCAATATTTGTATTATCTTTTACATTTTCACATTTTTCACTTAAAGCTTCTGCCATTTCACATTTATACTCATCTTTTATTTCTTTTTCCTGTAACTTTTCTATCTTCAGTATTTCCTTTTTTACTTCACCTTTCTTTTCAAACACCCACTTTTCTTTCATCTTTAACTTTGCCAGCACTGCAAGATGGTCAGATCCATTGAACATTCCTCTTACTACCTTCGCATCACAAATTTCTTTTCTAAGCCTTTCATCTACTGCCACATAATCAATCAATCCTTTTTGCTCATTATCTTCTCCCCTCCTCCATGTGTATCGGTGGATATTCTTGTGCTGAAAGAAGGTGTTCGCTAGGAACATTTCCCTCTCAGCACAGACATCCACCAGGCACTCTCCATTTTCATTCTTCCCAGGTATCCCCCATTTTCCCACCACATCCATCACACATTCATCACCCACTTTAGCATTCATGTCTCCCATCATAATAAGTTTCCTTTCTTTCTCAAAACTCTTCAAACATGCATTCACTTCCTCCCAAAAAGCTTCCCTTTCTCTCAGTCCTTTTTTACTTTTCACATTTACTGGTGCATAAATACACACCCATGCATACTTTTCTAAACCTACTTTTCCTTTCACCCACACAATTCTTGATCCCTTCCAACCATAATCAGTCACACCATTCCACACTCTTTCAGACATCACAATAGCACATCCTTCCTTACTCCTGCCTCTATACTTCTCATCTATCCCCGTCCATACAACCCCCCCAGGCACACCCTCCCACGTACCCTCTCTACCATCACTCACACCAGTTCCTCGAATATGTGTTTCACTCACTCCCAACACATCCACTCTACCATTTACAAAATTTTCAATCATCACTCTCCTCTTTTCCTCACCACCTAAACCATTCACATTTATAGACACCAGTCTCATACATTCCTTTCTCTTCTGCCACCCTCTGTAAGTGTATCCCCACAGCCTAAATATTATCATCCTCACACATGACACAGCTCTGTCCAGAAGAGCTTCCACATTTGAGTTACACTGCGGATCAATCCATCCTGACTTAATCTAACCTTATGGACAGACCTAATGGCCATTGGCACTTTGGAACACTTTCATTTACTATCAACACAATATTACCTACAGATAGACTCCTACCCTTTGCATGCCATTTTTGTCTTTCCTGCAGTGTAAGCAAATATGCATGTTTCCTCCTCTTCCAAAATAAATCAGCTAGATACTAAATATGGCACCACCTTTTCTTACAATACATGTCCTTTGATGTCATTTCACCAACATCATGAGGTCCGTCTCTCAGTGTAAGGAGATGGTTAGGCGTTAAGGGCTTTGGATCATTACAATCACCAGAAATATTGGACAGGGGACGGCTGCTGATAACCGCTTCCTTCACACATTAATGTACTCAAAGCTTCATCAGTCAGGGCTTGTTCCTTCATGATTCCATTCAACACCTTCCTCACAGTCCTAATCTGCCTTTCCCACACACCGCCAAAGTGAGATGCATGAGGTGGATTAACCTTCCAATCAATGTTCTTTAACAAGAGGGTACCACCATGTATACGGGACTGGTTCCAATCATTCATGGCTTCGCTTGATTCCCTTTGGGCCCCCATAAGGTTAGTGCCTCTGTCACAATGAATGTATCTACCCTGGCCTCTTCCAGCTATAACCCTTCTGAGAGCATTAATGAATGAAGTTGTGGACAAAGATTCAGCTATTTCAGTGTGCACTGCCCTCACTGTAAGGCACGAAAGGATTACACCATACCGTTTAACTTCTGATCTCCCTCTTTTGGTGCAGAATGGACCAAATCAATCTATACCTGTGGTAGTAAATGGTGGCTGACCTGAGCACACTCTGACGTCAGGAAGATCAGACATTTGTTGCTGTATCACAGGTGCCTGGTACTTGCAACACTTATGGCAATTCTCTATACACAAAGAGATACAGTGACATGCTGCAGCAAAACTTGATGACAAAGGAGGAACACTGAGGCAGGAAGAGGGACATTTACTTTATTTTTGTACTGAGGAGTTACTGATGCCAAATTCATTACCAGAGTGATGCAGGAGAAATATTGAGCTGGAAACACAGAACTATACTTAATTTTGTACACCCACAATCCTTACTCATGGATGGGTCACATCTGCCAGTTGTACTAGTTGCATTCATTGGCAAACAAGCAGCAGGTCTGTTTGCAGATGATACTGTGAGGCTGGCATCAAACGAGGAGGTGACGGGAATGTGTGGGTGCAGGACTTGTGGAGCGTGCCGAGGAGGGCTGAGGTGGTGTGGGCAAAGGGTGTGCTGATCTCTGTATATATTCACACACACACACACACACACACACACACACACACACACACTGGCAACATTTCTGTGGCTTATGATTCACACAAAGGAGGGAGTTTCCAGATTAACAGACACTCACAACAGCTCTGGCCCCAGTCAAAGTGAACGTAATAATGCAAGTTATGCCTCCATGAAACATAGGGGAATGGATAAACATGAGAGCTCACAAAGTCAGAAGTGACATCACCTGTTTTTTGTAATGAAAATATACATATATAATGAGTCTGATACCCGCTAAATGGCCGGGTTGCTGCCAGACCAAGGAGGCTATATTAGAGTCTCCTTGTGCCAGACGCACGAACACACCACGTGACTCAGCGCGGGGACTTGGAATGTGAAATGCTGATGTGAAGAACATGCCGGCACACACATGTGCTCCTGCCGACTTTGTCTTATTCATGGAAGAAACTATAGACAGACAGCCATGTATGAACAGGCTGAAGGGCAGGGCAACACTTCCACCCCAAAGACACAGCCAAGGAGACAACAATCATGGGAAACAAATGTAAAAAGAAGTGTGGGATGGAGAGGAACAAAACCTTCCCATGTCTGCCCCAAACATTTCAAGTAATGGCCCTTGCCAGGCACACCCAGACCCAGAACACTTTGCCAACAGTGCCTGGGGAAGAGCTCCACACCTAGCATGGTGTCAGGCAAACCAGGCCACCAACCCCTGGTGTGGGTACAAGTAACACACACACACACACACACACACACACACACACACACACACACACACACACACACACACAAACAAATGTAAAACAATATAATTACAGAAAAAAAAGTATGGCTTTAGACAAGGGTTTTCATGTGTAACAAACTTATTGAGCTTTTACTCGAGAGTGATGGACATAACACAGGAGAGGGACGGGTGGGTAGGTTGCATGTATTTGGACTTGAAGAAGGTTTTTGACAAAAATCCACATACAAGACTATTATGGAAGCTGGAAAATAGAGGACTGAAAGGGAAAATGAAAAACTGGTTGTAAAGTTACTTAAAGGGAAGAGAAATGAGAACAGTGGTAAAGGACATGAAATCGGAATGGAGAAATGTAGATAGTGGGGTGCCTCAAGGATCAGTACTGTCACCAATACTTTTCCTAGTATATATAAATGACATGCCGAAGAAAGTAAAGAGTTACATGACCTTGTTTGCAGACGATGCAAAGCTGCTGAGACACATAAGAAATAGTAAAGACTGAAATTCTGCAAGAGGACCTGAATAAGGTTTGGGACTGGAGTAAGAAATGGGAGACGAAATTCAATGTGAAGAAATGTCATGTAATGGAAATGGGAAAGAGTGAAGGGAGACCAAAATGGACATGTAGAATGGGAGATGGAGAAATATTAAAAGTTCAAGAAGAGAGATCTGGGAGTGATAATACAAAATAATCAAGTCAGAGAGTCATGTAAATATGATATTCTGAGATATGTATAGAATGGTGAGATATATAGGAATAGCATTCCACTACATGGATAAAGATATGATGAAAAAGATGATTACCACTATGATTAGACCAAAGCTGGAATATGCAGAAACTGTGTGGTCTCCGCATGAGAAGAAACACGAGAAAAAACTAGAAAGAATACAAAGGATGGCAACAAAGATGGTTCCAGAACTGGAGGGATTGTCATATGAAGAAAGGTTAAGGGAAATGGACCTGCCAACACTGGAACAAAGAAGAGAAAGGGGAGACCTAATACTAATTTACAAATTGTGGAATAAAATGGAAGAAGCAGATAATGTGGAGTTGCTACGAAGAGAAGGAAGAAACACCAGCAACACACGAGGACACAGTAATAAATTGAGAAAAGGAAGATACTTGAGACGTAAAAAAATATAGCTTCCTGCAAAGAAACATAGAGGTTTGGAACAGACTAAGTGATGATGTAGTATCAGCAAAGAGTGTGCACAACTTTAAGGAAAAGCTGGACAAATACAGATATGGAGACGGGACCACACGAGCGTAAGCCCAGGCCTTGTAAAATTACAACTAGGTAAACACACACACACACACACACACACACACACACACACACACACACACACACACACACACACACTTCTTGAATTTTCAAAATTGCAGACACTCTGCAACCTGCCTTTGATTCCCTATCTGGGCCATGTGTTCTGTTCTCCATGCAAGACAACGCCCCATCCAGCACCTGCTCTCTCCCACACACAGCAGCACAACACAACACCTCAGAGGTGAATCTTCACGTGTCTCGCAATCTCACCTCTTGTCATAAATCGCTTGCCACAAGCATCACACTGGAACCCTTTGTGGCCACAGTGTCTTATGCCATGTCTCTTCAGCCATGACTTCACAAGGAATCTTTTCCCACAAACTTCACACTCATGGTTTTTTTCACCAGTGTGTGTAAGGGTGTGTGTCTGGAGGCTACCCTTCTGAGTGAATCTTTTCCCACAAACTTCACATTTATGGTTCCTTTCACCAGTGTGTGTAAGGGTGTGTTTCTTGAGGTCACCCTTCTGAGTGAATCTTTTCCCACAAACTTCACATTTATGGTTCCTTTCACCAGTGTGTGTAAGGGTGTGTGTCTGGAGGCTACCCTTCTGAGTGAATCTTTTCCCACAAACTTCACATTTATGGTTCCTTTCACCAGTGTGTGTAAGGGTGTGTGTCTGGAGGCTATCCATCCGATTAAATCTTTTCCCACAAACTTCACATTTATGGTTCCTTTCACCAGTGTGTGTAAGGGTGTGTGTCTGGAGGTTACCCTTCAGAGTGAATCTTTTCCCACAAACTTCACATTTATGTTTTCTTTCACGAGTGTGTGTAAGGGTGTGTGTCTGGAGGTTACCCTTCAGAGTGAATCTTTTCCCACAAACTTCACATTTATGTTTTCTTTCACCAGTGTGTGTAAGGGTGTGTGTCTGGAGGTTACACTTCAAACTGAACTTTTTCCCACAAACTTCACATTTATGTTTTCTTTCACCAGTGTGCATAAGAGTGTGTGTCTGGAGGTTACACTTCAAACTGAACTTTTTCCCACAAACTTCACATTTATGATTTCTTTCACCAGTGTGTGTAAGGGTGTGTCTCTTGAGGTCACCCTTCAGATGGAAACTTTTCCCACAAACTTCACATCCATGTTTTTTTCCTCCAGTGTGTGTAAGGGTGTGTGTGTTGAGGTGATCCTTCCCACCCAATCTTTTCCTACAACCTTGAGATTCATGATTTCTTTCACCCGAGTGCGTGGGTGCTTTTGTTGAGGTCACCCTTCCCAGGGAGTCTTTCCTCACACTCCTGGCACTCATGCTTTCCCTCAGCAGTGTGTGCAAGGCTGTGTCTGATGAACTTGCTCTCAGTCCCAAACTGCCTCACAGTCCTTCCACTCAAACTTTCCCTTTCCTTATCTTATGGCTGGAGAAGGCAGCAGCAGATGGGGGGTGGAGGTGGTGGTTCTTCGATCACCCCTGATCCTCACACCAGTGGCAGTCTGCTCTGCTGCTCCTGGCCACTCAGGCTGCTGCCCGGCCTTGCAGCCGAGGGGGCAGCAAGTCTTCCTCACCGGTACTCAGGGACCAAGCAAGCAGGTGAAGGGAAGGATGCACCAAGGAGCAAGGACAGTGAGTGCTTAGCACAACAAGTGTCTCAGACCCTCACTTCAGCACCAGCACCAGCGGTGGACGTCAGGACACACACACACACAGAGTCGGGTGCTGTCTTCTGGCCCTGTGCTGCCCACCTCAGACCCTCACTTCAGCACCAGCACAAGCGGTGGACGTCAGGACACACACACACAGAGTCGGGTGCTGTCTTCTGGCCCTGTGCTGCCCACCTCAGACCCTCACTTCAGCACCAGCACAAGCGGTGGACGTCAGGACACACACACACAGAGTCGGGTGCTGTCTTCTGGCCCTGTGCTGCCCACCTCAGACCCTCACTTCAGCACCACTGATGGACGTCAGGACACACACACACACACAGAGTCGGGTGCTGTCACTTAGCGCTGTCCTCCTCCCAGCATGGTGGACACCACTACCTGGTTTGTAAGAGATGTGTTAATGCAATGACTTGTTCTTTCAAGGTACCGGCACACCCCCTTAACAAAAAGTTTATATCACTGAAAAGCTGCTCATCAACCCCTTCAATACGGCCGGGCAGAGAGCGTGGCTCACGGCATATCCGGGCAACAATTTTGAAATGCCACCACTGAATACACCCAGATTTAAGCCATAAAACAAACATAGTCATGCATGCACTTGAGCAGCAATAGTAATAATAATATAAAAATAATGGCAATGTCCCCCCCCTTTTTTTCCCACCCTCCCGCTCCCTCGTGTAATGCATATATTATAATGTACATGTGAGTGTGTGGCTGTGTGTTTAAGCACAGGCTCAGTGCCTTTGCCAGGATGTTATGGAACATGTCAGAGCTGATGGCCGTGGGAACACTTGCTGAGCTAACGCAAGAATCAGCAAATGATGACTTTCATCAACAGTCATCAACCGGAACCCACACCCTTCCGGACGATCTAACAAGCAAATAAAACGAGCGAGCAACGCGAAGACAGGGGAGAAGCCGAGAGAAGACAGGTGACGGGCAGGCGAGCGGTGCTCCGCCGCCCCGCGCCCTGTGGTGTGGCTGGCTCTCAAATCGTGCCACTCGCTAACGTAAACTGTAAACTTTGTGTACAACTGTTAATATAGTTAAAATTACATTTTGTATTGGCATTGCCCTGTGAGGAGAGAACTAAAGTTAACTAAAGTGAACTTATAACGGCTACTGCTCGGCCAACTAAAAGGCTATTGTGTTATCTCACCTACTACAATCAACTTGTGAAAGCAGGCAACGGTACACCGGACCTGACGTGAGATAACAGTTCACGCCTTAAACATTAAAACATAACACTTAACACAAACCACGTTAAAAACAACGCTTAAAAGCCTTAACACTCTACCCCAACCCATCCCTCGCAGAATGACTTTGATAAGAAATTGGTTGATGTAGAAATAAATGTATGGAAGAAAGGAAAATGAAAAGGAGAGGAAGTTTCCAAGAAATCCTGAAACAACAAGAAAGGGCATGAAAAGTGGAGATGGAGCGTGAGGTTGTCCAAGTAATGAGAAACAAGGAAGACTTGGTTCAAATTGGCAGAGAAGAAGAAGAGTGTGATAATCGCGGGTGTTAAGGAGGAGAAAATCCCAATGAAGGCAGAGAGATATGAAATCCCTGAAGTGAAAGAAACACTGACAAGCTTAGATAAAAGCGCCGGAAGGCTGACAGAGGAGGTGGACGAGGTGACATGACTAGGAAAATATGAGGAAGGGAAAAACAGACCTATCAAGCTGCAGTTAAGGTCACAAATGGCAGCCAAGATCATCTCAAGTCGGAGTGGAATACTAAAAGGGACAGAACATTATAAAGAAACATATATAAGAAAAATATGAGCATGGAGGAAAGAGTTAAGATGAGGGAAACTGTGAACAAAGCAAAGCACAGGAATTAAGAAAGAACAGAGTCAGAAAAATAAAGAGTTTTTGGAGAGTGTAAAACGACAGAGTGATGAAGTGGTGGATCAGGAAGAGGGAGGAGGAGGCCAAGTAAACACCAACACCACCAACAACAACAAGGAAGAGAAGGGAGCGAAAAAGCTTAGGTCAACATTCACTAATGTCGACGGACTTATATAAGAAAAGCTAGAATTAAAAGACTACCTGAACAGAGCTGCACCAGATGTAATGTGCACCACTGAAACAAAACTAGCACAAGGCCCAGAAGTGGCGGGAACAGAGGAGTGCAATTACACTATATACAGGAAGGCCACAATAGGGAGGAGTGGGGGAGGGGTGATGCTGCTGCTCAAAACAGACTTAAAAGTGATCAAAGTGAGAACAGGACCAGAAAATACAGGAAATCTGAAGTGTTTTATTACAGCTGAAAAACTGTCAGTAATGGTGACATGTGTGCCCCCACACGGACGAGGGAAATGTATAACAACCTGTCAGAAGGTACAAGTAAAGCATTAGAGGATACTATTAGAAATAGCAAGAATGTACATAATTCTAACAGGGGGCTTCAGCTGTAAAAATGTCAACTGGGAAAAGTTGGAAGTGGAAGGTGAAGAAAATACATGGGGAGCTAAAGTTTTGAAATTGTCCACAGAAAACCTCACGACACAGTGGGTGAAGGAAGAGACGAGATTTAGAGGAAAGGATGAACCAGCAAGACTGGACTTAATGTTCACTAACGGAACAGACCTGTTAAGTGAAGAGCAACACGAGTGCCCGCTGGGAAAAAGTGACCATACAAGACTAGATTGGAGGAACTGGGCCTGCCAACACTGGGAGAAAGAAGAGAAAGAGGAGACCTGATAGCGCTGTACAGGAACACAAGTGGAATGGACGTGTTGGACAGAAATGATTTAATCAGATGGAAGGGAGGAGGCAACTAAGAGGACACAGCAAGGAGTTGAGGAAGGGGACTTGTTTGAAAGACTTAAAGAAGTACAGTTTTCCACACAGGAGTGTGGATACATGGAGTGGACTTAGCAAAGACATTGTTGAAGCATGTGGCAGTGTCCATATAATGAAGGAAAAGTTGGAGAAGCATAGAATGGGAAAAAGGATTGTCTCAGCTTGAGGTCAGGCCCTGTATACTACAAATAGGTAAATACATTTTGGTAAATATATACACACACACACACACACACACATATGCATACCTTCATACAAATACACTCCCTCTCCACAGTTTATAGAAAACAAAACATAATCAGGTTAAGGTTTACTTCATGCACCTTTCCATGTCTTGTCTCCTACTTAACAGCTGCTCTTTGGTTGCCACACGTGTGCTCTGCTAACCTTCCAATAGTAATAGTAATAGTAATAGTTAAGGTTTACTTCATGCACCTTTCCATGTCTTGTCTCCTACTTAACAGCTGCTCTTTGGTTGCCACACGTGTGCTCTGCTAACCTTCCAATAGTAATAGTAATAGTTAAGGTTTACTTCATGCACCTTTCTATGTCTCGTCTGCTACTTAACAGCTGCTCTTTGGTTGCCACACGTGTGCTCTGCTAACCTTCCAATAGTAATAGTAATAGTAATAGTTAAGGTTTACTTCATGCACCTTTCTATGTTTCATCTACTTAACAGCTGCTCTTTGGTTGCCACACGTGTGCTCTGCTAACCTTCCAATAGTAATAGTAATAGTTAAGGTTTACTTCATGCACCTTTCTATGTTTCATCTACTTAACAGCTGCTCTTTGGTTGCCACACGTGTGCTCTGCTAACCTTCCAGTCTCCCGGAAGTCTGTCACTGGGGGTCAGCGGCTGAATGGTGAGTTGACGCTGCCAAGTGAAAGGGCCAGTCATTTGGTGATTTCTGGAAGGTAAACAATCTCATAACAAGTGTCATATTTTGCCCAAAAATAAAGTTTCAAAATTATTGGCTACCCTTTCCACCACAGTCCCCCAAGCCAGCCACCGTCTTGACTCGGGTGTAATTCTAGAGGTTTGACCCCAGGCAAGCTTCTAAGGCCTCGGATCATTCACTGGGTAGGCGGTGGCTGAGTGGTCAGCGTGCAGGCCCTGCGCTCACCGCGTTCTGGACGCCACAGGCTTGAATCCGCCGATACCACCTGGGATTTTTCAGTCACTGCGAGTGGCCTAAGACTACCCACATGGTGCCCTGAAGACCACCTATCTACCCGGACTCTTGAAAAACCGCCCAAGTCATTCAAGAATGAGCTCCGGGGGACAGCATGAGCCAAGAAAAGGTGGTGCCACTATAAACACTTGCCTGCACCAAGACAGGCTCCGGCCGACCACTGTAATGTGTATATTATGATGCTACAGGCTTTGAAACAAAAACAAAATAAATAAAAAAATAAAGAAAGAAAAAAAGATATATTCTGTTTACAAGTTTACGGAATTTTGCTCACAAACCAAAAAACTCATAAACCAAAATGAATTTCTTCATTTAAGTTAATGCGGATCCCATTAATGAATCACATACGTATCCCATAAAATATTAACATAAAAATCATTTACATATTTTATACAAAATAAGGGTAATTTTACTTACAAATAGCAATAATAAATAATATAAATAGGATGTGAAAAAAATATACACAAATAAAATAGTGCTGAAAACACAAAGACCGCACACTAGAACACAAAGGTAAGCGTACACGAGCGCGGGTGCTGCCTCTGCCAGTGTGCAATGTGGACTGAAGGCGCCGGCACACTGGGCGCTTTCCTCCAACCGTTGGGGCTAAGAGCAACCGCAGTTGCCCGTACACAAGTTGTTGGTGTGGGTAAACACTCCTGTCCTCCCGTCTTTGAAACCATGATGGTGCCCACAACGGCTTCTTCCTTCCATGTAACTGTAGCAACAAGTCCATAATTTGAGTACCAGCAGCACAAGCCACAGCAGCCCTTACTTTGGCAAGCGGCGCCATGTTGGAGGAAAAAGGCCCAGTGCAACACCAGTTTGAGATCCCAGTCCCAGTGTTTTCCGCTCTGAGCGCTCTCATCTTGCAGCGAACAAAGGGAACCCACGCTCACGTCTTCGACTTGTACAAACAGGATGCTCGTACACCAAGTCACCACTTGTAAAACAAAGCATTTTTAGTGACTTTTTTTCCTCATAATCAAAACGCTCGTAAACTAAGCCACTCGCAAGCCGACGCATCACTGTAAAAAACAGGCCAGTTCACCATAAAACACTTAGAGGTGTTTTCTGTGGTTTGTCATCTTCAGAAAATTGAGAGCAACTAAAGAATAATTAGTTCTTTGTGCTGTCATTACTATTATGTTATTTATAAATAATGAACGCACTTCCTCTCCACTGAGCCACAAGGGCATTCAACACACAAGTTATCTTGCAGCTGTGCTGTGTGTTGTTGATGGAAGCCTTGTCCCCCCCCTACCCCCCTCTCTCTCAACAAGCACGCAGCATTGATGAACAAACAGCGACAGCGCCATGAGTCGAGGGATGATTATAATGCCATAGTCATTACTGCTGCACCTTGATGACACTCATTATTGTCCAGGGCTTGTAGTGTTATTTTGCAGCGGCGGCGGCGGTGACGGGTGCACGACAGGCAGTGAAAAGTCTCGTTTTATTCAATGATCAGCCGAACGGACAGGTGGTGGCGCTCGGCCCTCCATACATCCCCTTCACCGCCTCCTGCAGGACTCCACCAGGACCTCCTACACTGGTTCCTGAGGACTCATAAGGATAGGAATGGAAGCTGAGTAGAGTATTGCATCGCTTTATGAACGTGAAGAAGACAGAGTGGCAACACTGGTGTTTGGAAGCAGAGAATGAGCTCTCCAAGATTCAAGCCTTTTCTGTAATAATTAGGACACCAGCATACAGCAGTCAATCACCAGGTCATCTGTGAATACTGTCAGTAATGAATTTGCACAACAACATCTGCTAGGATCACAGCAGAAGGAAGATATACAGCATTTCCAGGAAGACAGTCCCAGCAGAGCCAAGATGTCTGCCTCTACCCAGAATGAAAACAATGAAGATGCCTCAGGTAGGAAAAATATTTTCCCATGTATAATATGTCAGCTCCATTGTGACAGTGGTATAAAGTGTAACACCTGCAACATGTGGAGTCACCATGTATGCTCAGGAGTGCCTACACATTTAGGAATCATGCTGGTGAATACTAACAGAAAGTACACATGTCAGCCATGTGCTAGGCAAAGTTTCTCTGACTATGCAACTCAAGCAAATGAAATGGAGGAGTGTAAAAGGAAGGATCTGGCTATGATCTCAAGAAACAGGCCTCTGGCTTCAAAACTAGTGGGTACAAATACTAACCCTGAAGATACTACCCATAACAGCCAAGAGTCACAGGGCAGTAATGACACCCAAACTGTAAATGGAGACACTGCAGAGGATGCCACAGGCAATGATCCACTCAGTTCATGGAGCTCCCCGGAGGATATGCGCCTGAGCCTGAGCCAAGAGGTCACACCTACCATAGCACCAGACCAGGCAGAGCAGCGGCAGCAGCAACAACAAGAAGACACCAGTACCCCAGCATTAGTGAGTAACAGGCAAAAGGAAATGCCGATATGCCGTTTCTACAGAAGGGGTGTGTGCAAGCATGGAGTGCCTGGTAAGGACTAAATTTAGACACCCAAAACAATGTCCAAAGTTGCTGGCACATGGTGTTAAAGGAGGACACGGGTGCAATCAAGGGTGGAAGTGCTCCATGTTCCACCCCATGATGTGCTGGGATTCGGTAAGGAAATATGAGTGCCAAAAGGAGTCCTGCAAATACCAGCACATTAAAGGCACTAGGAAGAGAAGGGAAGTAGCAGCACCACCACCACCACAGCCCACACCATCCAATGCTGCAGTAGCCCAGGCTATGACCCTTACCCCTGGAACACCTGCCCCCACTACCACTACGGTTGCCACCGAAGGCAGAGGTTTTTTAGAGCTGGCAACAGGGTTGAGGATGGACATGGCAGCCCTAGTCAAAGCCTTGGAGGCTCAGGAGATGCTACTGAACAACCTCATGAAGGAGAACAGAGCGAGCTGGGTACCACCAGGCCAGCCCACCATCGGCGCCCCATGGATCAGTGCTATAACCTCTCGCTAGAGAACATCATAATGGGCAACATCCAAGGACTGTACCCGAAAACAAATCAAGCCAAAGTCCCCTTCTTGAGGGAGCTTTCGGCAGAAGTGGAACCCTTGGTTATAGCCCTAACTGAAACACACTTGAGCAGTAGTGTGAAAGATGAGGAGATACAAATCGAAAACTACACACCATTTAGAACAGACAGAGAAATTAGGAGTCACGGAGGAGCAATAATATATGTAAGAAATGAAATATCTGTTGACACAAAATCCTTACTCTCTTACTCTAATGGACAAGTGGAACTAATTATCATCCACCTAAGAAAGATGAATCTAATAATAATAAATTGCTACCGCCCACCCCAGTGTACATTGCACAACTTTACAGCGGCAATGGAAAAGGTCGCAAAAATACTGGAAGACCAACCAGCACCTTTGCCTGAAGTTATCTTGTATGGGGACTTTAACTTCCCCTCCATCCACTGGCCGGAAGGTACTGTTGCAGGCGGCACCCTGGATGACCAAGCCCAAGCTAAACTGCTCCTTGATTTCACCGACAAAATCTTCCTCACCCAACAAATAACCAAGCCTACCAGAGCACACAACATTTTAGACCTTTTCTTCACTAATAACCAGGATGCAATAGAAACATACAAAGTGGAAAAAACAATATTCTTGGATCACAGCTTAATACAATAAATACGACGTACAGGAAGACAAGGTTAAAAAATTGGGAATCTAACAAAACGGAGTCCTCTCCCTTTGCAAAATTTAATTTTTAAAGTGAAACAATAAATTGGGAGCTTGTGCAGTGTGAGCTTGGTCAAGTCGATTGGGGTAATATCATGGGAGGAAATAACCCAAACACTATGCTCCAGGCCTTCATTAACACAGTGCTGGAGATATGTGAGGGCCACATCCCAATAAAGAGGAAGAGTGCCTCTGCTCAGCGCCACAACATCCCAAGGGACCGACGAATTCTGATGAGGAAGAGAGCATCCCTCCACAAGCAACTGACTGAGTCCCAGCATGAGGAACAGAGGCACTCAATAAGCAGGAAAATTGAAGAAATAGAACAAAAACTTAAAGAAGAGCACAAAGATCAAAGGACCAAGGAGGAAACGTGTGCAGTGAATAACATTCAGAAGAACCCAAAATACTTCTATAGTTACTGCAAAAAATTCTCAAGAACCAAAACACAGATTGGGCCGCTGCAAACAGAAGAGGGGAAAACAACACAGAGCCCCAAACAAGCATGCCAAGTACTGATGCAGCAATACAGTAGTACCTTCAGCACCCCTCAGACCCAATCAGTAATCCACGACCCAGTAGCATTCTTCACAGAGGACGCAAGCCACCAAGACCACTTAACTGACATGGAGATCACAGTTAACAACATCAAGGGAGCCATAAAGGAGCTCAGATCAAATTCTGCAGCCGGGCCTGATGGAGTGACGGCCATACTGCTCCTGAAATGTGGTGAAGTCCTGGCTCACCCCATCCAAAAGTTATGGAGGTGCTCACTGGACACGGGAATAGTGCCAACCCTAATGAAGAGAGCCATGGTGTGTCCAGTCTACAAGGGAGGGGAAAAGAGTCAGGCCATAAACTACAGACCAGTTGCCCTAACGTCACATCTTATAAAAAATTTTGAGAAATGTGTCAGAGACAAAATTATACCCTACATGGAAAAGAACAGCCTCCATAGTAACAATCAACATGGCCTTAGAAAAGGGCGGTTCTGTCTCTCCAAACTCCTGGAACACTATGACTGGCTCCTGGAGAACCTGGCTGCGGCAAGAACATAGATGTCGTGTTCCTTGACTTCTCTAAAGCCTTCAACAAGGTTGACCACGGCGGTGGCGTAGGTGGTAGCGTACTGGACCCACATTCACCGCGTGATGGACGACACGGGTTCGAATCCCCACGCTACCACTCGGATTTTTCAGTCACCGCCGAGTGGCTTAAAACTACCCACATGCTGTCCTGAAGACCACCCATCAACCCGGACTCTAGAGGAAGCCGTCCAAGCGAATCAAGAACGAGTTCCGGGGGGCAGCATGAGCCAATGCAAGATGGCGCCACTATAAACACTCGCCTGCGCCAGAACGGGCTGGGCCGACCATCAGGCCCCACCTGGAAGAAGCCTTGGGCCGACCATCAGGCCCCACCGGGAAGATGCCTACCGGCGCAATAGGCAACAACGTAAAAAAAAAAAAAAAAAAAAAAAGCTCATGACTCTGGGGATTAAAGGAAAGCTAGGTATTTGGCTCTACCACTTCCTTACAGAAAGAGTCCAAGTTGTCACAGTGGATGGCCACCTCCAGTGAGGCCAGCGTCATCAGTGGTGTGCCACAGGGATCAGTGCTGGGCCCTCTCCTCTTCCTTATACACATGGGAGACATCGATGAGGGGATCAGGAGCTCGGTTATCTCCTCTTTCACCGATGATACCACTGTGAGTCACGCTACCACCACCATGCAGGGAGTCGCCCACCTACAAGAGGACCTCAACAAAGTGCATGCCTGGGCCGCAACCAACAACATGGCATTCAACGAGACCAAGTTTGAAATGCTGAGATGTGGCCCTGACCACACCATCAAGATGTCTACTTTGCTACTGACAGAAGGAGGGCAACAAATATCTGGACAACCTCATGTAAAGTGCCTTGGAGTTCACCTCAGTGACAACGGTTCCTTCTCACACCACATCACAGAAACAGTGAAGAAGGCAAAGGCAATGGAAGGCTGGGTCCTTAGAACATTTGCTTCCAGAGAACCCGAGGTAATGTTAACCCTCTGGAAGGCCCTGGTGCAGCCTACGCTGGACTATTGTAGCAAGCTGTGGTCACCACACAAGAAGGGCGATGTGCAGAGGCTTGAAACTGTGCAGAGAGCCTTCACAAGACAAATCAGAGGGTTACATCACCTAAATTACTGGGAACGTCTGCAGAAACTGGGGCTCCATTCACAACAAAGAAGAAGGGACAGGTATCGGGCCATATACTTATGGAAAATTTTAGAAGGTCTGGTGCTGGACACCACACACAATGCACTGCAAGAGCACGTTAATCAGCGGACTGGACGAAAGTGCAGCAGAAGATCCCTCCCCACAAGAGCCCCAGGTGGAGGCAGGACCCTGCTGGCCTCGAGTCTGTCCCATGAAGGGCCACGAATCTTCAACAGTCTGCCTAAGGAAGTCTGAAACCTAACAGGTTGCCCGGTAAACAGGTTTAAGAATGGGCTGGACAAGCTGCAACAAACAGTCCCAGACGAACCTCCAGTGCCGGGCTACACCTCAAGATGTAGGACTTCCAACACGATACCGGACCAAATCGCCCTGTTGAGCAGGGATGGCAGGACCGGGTGCAGCAGTGGACCACCACGACTGTGAGGCGGGGCCTCTAAACAACACCAAGTAAGTAAACAGAAACAGTCAGCAGATTACTTCACAGCACAACGAAAATTACATGAAAAAATAGGGTTAAGATTCATTTTAGGTCCATGCCAGTATCTCATTACCTACCTTATGAAACATCAGTATCTCATCATATATCTTTTCTACAAACCTTCAACAGTCATGGAAACGCTTTGAAAATCCGATTCAAGGACTTTTTTTTTACTCTTGAAAATAGGGGATAATGTTTAAAGCGTCGCCTCCTCTGGCGACGGTGCAGCCGTTGTTGCGAGAAATACCTCCTTGCTGAAATAAGTCACATATACATGTGGGGGGGGTCCAGGGGGGGGGATGGCTAGAAGGGGGGTCGAGGGGGGCGCAGCCCCCCCGTTAGTAGGTCGTAAAGTTCGGTTGGAGTAGTTTAAATATGCTCCCCGACCCTAAACCCTCTGCGAGCTATTTTACGGCTGCGGCGGCTGCAGCGTCGTCGCGGCCGCCGCCAGAGGAGGCGACGCGCTTCCGTAAACATTATCCCCTATTTTCAAGAGTAAAAAAAACGTCCTTGAATTGGATTTTCAAAGCGTTTCCATGACTGTTGAAGGTTTGTAGAAAAGATATATGAAGAGATACTGATGTTTCATAAAGTAGATTATGAGATACTGGCACGGACCTAATACGAATCTTTACCAAAAATAGTTTTGGCGCAGAGTCCCGCAGGTGACAAATTACCGCACCTCCTCCCTTCCCTTCCCTTCCCTTCATTTCCTCCCTGTAGCTGCTCCCTTCCTCCCTGTAGCTGCTCCCTTCCTCCCTCCGTGTATCTCCCTTCCTCCCTCCGTGTATCTCCCTTCCTCCCTCCGTGTATCTCCCTTCCTCCCTCCGTGTATCTCCCTTCCTCCCTCCGTGTATCTCCCTTCCTCCCTCCGTGTATCTCCCTTCCTCCCTCCGTGTATCTCCCTTCCTCCCTCCGCTTCCTCCCTCCGTGTATCTCCCTTCCTCCCTCCGTGTATCTCCCTTCCTCCCTCCGTATCTCCCTTCCTCCCTCCGTGTGTCTCCCTTCCTCCCTCCGTGTGTCTCCCTTCCTCCCTCCGTATCCCTTCCTCCCTCCGTGTATCTCCCTTCCTCCCTCCGTGTATCTCCCTTCCTCCCTCCGTGTGTCTCCCTTCCTCCCTCCGTGTATCTCCCTTCCTCCCTCCGTGTATCTCCCTTCCTCCCTCCGTGTATCTCCCTTCCTCCCTCCGTGTATCTCCCTTCCTCCCTCCGTGTGTCTCCCTTCCTCCCTCCGTGTATCTCCCTTCCTCCCTCCGTGTATCTCCCTTCCTCCCACCGTGTCGCTCCCGGCCTCCCTCCGAGTATCTCCCTTCCTCCCTCCGTGTATCTCCTTCCTCCCTCCGTGTATCTCCTTCCTCCCTCCGTGTATCTCCCTTCCTCCCTCCGTGTCTCCTTCCTCCCTCCGTGTATCTCCATTCCTCCCTCCGTGTGTCTCCCTTCCTCCCTCCGTGTATCTCCCTTCCTCCCTCCGTGTATCTCCCTTCCTCCCTCCGTGTATCTCCCTTCCTCCCTCCGTGTATCTCCCTTCCTCCCTCCGTGTATCTCCCTTCCTCCCTCCGTGTATCTCCCTTCCTCCCTCCGTGTATCTCCCTTCCTCCCTCCGTGTATCTCCCTTCCCTACCTTCTCCTTCTCTTGGTCTTCTCCTGAAGGTCGGGGAGACAGACAGACTTTGCCTCGTGTCTGTGTTTACACTCTCCCGCTGCTGCTCCTGATCTTGATCTTCTTCTTCTTCTTCTTTTGACCTGTGCCGCTTTGTATCGCTTCTTAGGTTTTATGACAATAAGCCATCATCAGAAATATTATATAAGGCAAGGACTAACAACCTAAAATTAAGTGACAGGAATAGGCACACGAATGGTGACACAAAATGCATCATGTGCAATAGTGAACTAGAAAATTTAACCCATTTTTTAATCCAGTGCCTAGCTTATGCAAATGAAAGAAAGAAGATATTGCAAATAGAAAGACTCACTACAGAGGAAGAAGAAGACTTAATTGGAGAACTATTATTTAAAGAAGAGCTGATCGAAGAAACCAAGCCAGTGATATATGAAATGTGGAGAAAGAGAGAACAACAAAGAAAAAGCCTAGACACGAACAACTGAAGAGCTGAAAACTGACCAGTGAAGATCATCAGGGAAGCGCCGATACAAAGGCCAAGCTTCCCGAACGACACCTGACCTAGGTCCTCCTTCTTTCGTTCCTCTTTTCTTCTTTTTCACTTCTACACACTTTTCTTTTCAGTATACATCACTTTCTTAAGCACTTCATCCTGAAACTTAGGTTTTCTGTCCCAGGCAGGTGTAAATTAAGCCGCCTTAAGCTCCCTTAACCGTAACAGTAACAGCTCAGCACGCTCACATGAATTTAAATATGCCGCGTACGATATATTTCCAATTGTTTAAATCAAACATATTAAAAAAAAAAAAAACGTCGCAAGCGGAGAAAAAACGTAAGATTTTCAACTTACGCCGTAAGACTTGAAAATCACCGAAATTTTGTAAGACGCGCAAAAAACGTAAGACTTGACAGTATGTGACAGTGGTATGCGAGTCAGGTGGGTACGTGAACAGAGAGGAAGGGAGGCGCTTCTTTGAGTGGAAGGTGACTGACAGGAACAGTACGTGATCGAGGGTCTAGAATGGGGTGTGAGAAAGTGGAAGAGAGGTCTGAGACGGTCTGGAAACATGCGATGGAGCGAAAGAGCACTTTGGAGTGGTACAGGGAAAAGGAAGCCCCGCAGTGTGTCAGCTGGTATGATGGAAGCCTGGGTGGTGATCTTCTCTTCCAAGCTCGGGCGCAGTGTATGAATGTGAATGCAAGAAATTACAAGTGGCCTGAGTCCCGCAGCAAAGTGTGTCAGATGTGTGACAGGGGTGTGGATGAAACTGTCGTGCATGTGATACTGGTGTGTGGGAGGTACCGGAGAGAAAGGACGGAGATGATGAGGGTGGCACTGAGTGAGGTGGGCTGGGATGTGAATGGGAGGATTGCAAGGACAGAGAGGGAATGGATGCTGCTGCTGCTGGGACTGAGTGATGAAGCAAATGAGAGAATTATAAAAGCCATGAGGAGTTTTCTGGAAAAGATGTGGTGTGCAAGAAATAGGGAATTGGAAGATTTGTAATGGATATATACTGCTTGTGTTGTTTTATTTTTACAGGTTGTGCCGATACGAAGGCCTGACTCTCCAACGGGTCACCTGTACAGCAAGAGCAAGAGCAAGGAAAGAGTAAACACAGTCTCGTGTGTATCCCCGACCTTCAGGTAGGGATGGGCAGAGTACGTCTTTTCAGGTAATCGCGGGTACGGGTACCCGTCTCAGACTACCCGCTCTACCCGGTTCCACTACCCGGGTAGCTACCCGAAACCTATCAGCACGCTTACCCGCCAGCGCGGTGGTCCCGGGCGCGGGGTGACTGAGCCGTCTCAGGCGCTACCCGGTTCCACTACCCGGGTAGCTACCCGGAATCTATCAGGCACGCTTACCCGCCAGCGCACGGTGGTCCCGGGGCGCGGGGTGAGTGAGTATACCAACGCGCTACCCGGGTAGCTGCCTGCAGAGCCTGGTAAGTGGTAACCACCAACACGCTTACCCGGCACTGCAGCACACAGTGATCCATGCTCCCGGGATTAATGTAATGATTACCAAGATTATAAATCAGACTCCCACACACGTGTATATATAGATATAGATATATATATGTATTTATATATATATATATATATATATATATATATATATATATATATATATATATATATATATATATATATGTGTGTATATATATATATATAATTACATGCTGGGTTGGATAAATGAAAGGACAGTGGGAGACAGGAAGATGGTAGTCTTTATGATACTTGAGTGCTGTTACTCGTTTTTTTTTTGTTTTGTTTTTTGCATTCTGCTCCATAACAAAAAATAATAAAAGCTGGGGAGTGCTTGGTCCACGAGGTAGATGAACACCAAACCAATACAGTGACAGGCGGGCTGCCACAGTTGGTGATGTCACCTACCACGCTTCAAGCCCCGCCACCACGTCAAGGTGACTCCCCTGGGCGAGGGTGTGTGTGTGTGTGTGTGTGTGTGTGTGTGTGTCAGTCAGCGAATATCCAGCCGACCAGCAGGAAAGCAAATTAGTAAGGACTACCTGCTCTAATGTTAGTAATAATATATTGTATAAAAGTCTTCCCTTCCGTAAAATATATAAAAAGAAGTTATACAAGAAAACAATAAATGTAATTGTACATTACTACATAATCACAGCCCTTTATATTATATACAATACCATGAAATATGATGATAATATATTGTATAAAAATATTCATTTCCGGAAAATATATATATAAAAACAAAGTTATGCAAGAAAATAATGAAATAAGTAATTGCACATTATTGCATAATCACATCCCTGTATAATGGACACAATGATAACATAAAATGATGTGGAAAAAAGCTTCCTTTGTTGACATGCAAGCAGAGAAAGGAAAGTATTCCTGAAAAAAATAAATGCCTTCTGAAAGTTATCCATGTAGAAATCTATCTACAAGTTCTTGTTTAGGAAGAGGATCATGTTTACTTTGTTTTCTGATAGATTGCTCCTCCTAAGTGATATGAGTTCACCTGCTTTGCTGAATAATCTTTCTGACGGGACAGATGATGCGGGTGAACACAGGTTTTTTTTAGCCAGCTCTTTCATTCTGGGATACTGAGCGGCGTGTTCCTTCCACCACGTAAGTGGATCTTCCTCTCTTGAGGCATGAGCTTCCTCTGTGAAATACCTCCTGAGCTCAATGAGAGGACCTGTCAATGACTGTGATGATGTCTTTTCATTAATTTTCTCAATATCTTTGTCAAGTGTGCTCCACAGCGAGTTTTTCTTGACAAGTGAAGTTCTATTATCAAAAGTCCTGGCAGCTACGGTGGATGTACTTGGTTGGCTTGCAGGTTTTGGAGTGTCATAAGAGTGCATCTGACGCACCAGTCTCTCTTCCGTTGTTTTGAGGTTTGAGCTGTCTGAGAATGGTACTTTTTTGAATCTAGGATCTAGCAGCGTTGCTGCTGCGAGACTGAATGATTGTTCATTAACTGAGAACCTTTTCTTCATTTGGTCCTGCAGTTGTTTGCCAAGCTCGCACATATCATCACTCGTAGTGATTGAGTTCAGGCAATTTTGGATGCCCCTGATCATCGGTAATACTTTTGAAAGTGAAGTTACCTTTTCAGAAGACATTTCTCTTGTCGCTTCTTGAAAATCTCCAAAACATTGATGGATCTTTGGAGAAGTGCAAGCTCGTTGTCATTGAGGCACAAATTATTTGTGCCCAGTAGGCACAAAGTTGTAGTGACAAGTTCATTTTGGTCTAAGTATCTTTCTATCATGTAGAATGTAGAGTTCCATCTTGTCTCCACATCTTGTACTAGTTTCTTGGCAGGTTCATTGTGTTGCTCTTGCAACTGAGTGAGTTTATCTGTAGCCTTTACACTGTGATGGAAAAAGGTTACAATCTGCTTTATTTTGTCTCTAACCTCAAGGACATCAGGAGTATTCTTAATAGCTTCTTGCACTACAAGATTCAATGTGTGTGCAAAGCAAGGAATTTGACGCTTTTTCAATAGCACTATAGCTGCGGTGATGTTTGCAGCATTGTCAGTCACGATGGTACGTACTTTATCAAATATATTCCACTTGTCACATATTTCTCTTAGATGCTGTGCAATGTTTTCTGCTGTGTGAGATCCTACAATGCAAATAGTTTCAAGCACAGCAGATTTCAGAACCACTCGGTGATATGAAGTGAGCTGTTACTGTAATATAGCCTTTTGTTTGGCGTGATGTCCATAAATCTGTTGTTAATGAAACATGGGTTGCCTCTGCAAGCTCTTTTCGAACTCTTTCTACTTCTTTATTATATAGAGCAGGCAAAGAGTCCTTCCAACTTCCCTACGGCTAGGTAGTTCATATTTTGGGTCAAGTCTTTTCAGTAATCTTTGAAAGCTTTGCTCTCGACTGCTGATAGTGGCATAAGGTCCTTCACTATCCATTCCATTATCAGCTCATCAACTTCTTTCTTTGCTTTCGACTCTTTTTGGTATGGTTGAGTCCTAGTGACAGTTTCTACCAGTGTAGGTTGAGATGTGGATGGCTTCGATGCCTTCGCAACCATCTCATTCGCACTGTCTTCCTTTAACTCTGCATATTCGAGGGATGTCTACCTCGAATATGCTTGATCAAGTTTGATGTGCTACCTCCACTGTACTTCAGAGTGTCCTTGCAAACCAGACACGTTACAGAATTTGGTGTTGTCTGTTCCATGAAATTCCACACCGGTGCTTTTCTTCCTCTTTTCGATGCCATAATGAAGAGCTCAAGACAATAACGTGCTATATTATGTGCTGCAAAATGAAGGTTAATGAAGCACGACAAGCCTTAGGTAAATTTTTCTGAGAAGTGAGATAAAAAAGCAAGTGTGCGTTTATTAACATGTGTCACGGGTTCTCCCTATGGTAGGCTCTCAGCAACTGGGCGGAGCTTATGCTCAGCTATATACCTTTGGTTGTGACGTCACTACTCATCAGCCAATTAGACACTCCTGCACATCACGTGATGTCGAGGCTCTCTGCCATTGGCTACCGCCATATCACGTGATATTTCTGGCGCGGTGTCATTGGCTACCGCCGGCCAGCGTGAACGAAATATTTCTATCATTACCATTATGTTTCATTAATGATCGTACGTTAGTGCACATTTCCGTAGGTAGTCTGGACCCCATTGCTAATGCTAACCGTATAACATACGGTAATTATTTTCATTGTTATCATCATATTTTATTAATGACAAGACTTTGGTACGCATTGTAAGACTGCTTATCGCCCGGTGAGCAATACCCGACATTGTTTTACCCGGGTACCCGTCTAGATACTCACTCCGCAGGACAGCATGAACGATATATTTATAATCATTATCTCCATATTTCATTAACTATCGCACATTGGTAAACATTATCCATACTCTAAGAGTTTAGACATTAAATATTTTTCACCGTAATCCCGCACATCTGTACTCTCTACACCAAAATGGGTGCCTGAAAATATAATAAGAAATACCCGTGAAAATTACCCGGATACCTTCACTTGTCCCGGGTACCCGTCTCGATCTTCAGTACTCAACTACCCGGGTAGCTACCCGGGTACCCGCCCGTCCCTACCTTCAGGAGAACACAATCAACGACTCCTGATAACAACTACCACTGACGGGGCTCTAGAGGCTGTGGGCCCACAGCCTAACTAGCCCCATAAAACACCCACGAAGAAGAAGACCAAGAAGAAGGAGAAGGTAGGGAAGGGAAGGGAAGGGAGAGACACGGAGGGACGAAAGGAAAGGGAGAGACACGGAGGGAGGAAAGGGAAGGGAAGGGAGAGACACGGAGGGAGGAAAGGGAAGGGAAGGGAGAGACACGAAGGGACGAAAGAAGGGAAGGGAAGGGAGGAGGTACAGGGAGGAAGGAATACATAGGAATACATAGGAAGAACAGACGGTAAATTTGTAGCACTTCACCAGTCTCGCATTTCCGAACGAAACTAGTTTTTTTCGGTAGTTTTCGGCCTGTTTTGAATGAATATGCGTGTCATTTCTATCGCAAATCACGTGTTTTTTTTTTTACCCCCCCCCCCTTCCAACCAAGAGACTAATGATTTGCGATAAAAAATTTAGAGCACATTCATTCAAAACAGACCGAAATCTACCAGAAAAAACTAGTTTCGTCCACACAGGTGCATTTAAACTAAACATAACCCTAACATAACCTAACCTAACCTAACCTAACCTAAAACTAACCTAACCTAACACTAACCTAACCTAACACTAACCTAACCTAACCTAACCTAAAACTAACCTAACCTAACCTAACCTAAAACTAACCTAACCTAACCTAACCTAACCTAACCTAACCTAACCTAAAACTAACCTAACCTAACACTAACCTAACACTAACCTAACCTAAAACTAACCTAACCTAACACTAACCTAACCTAAAACTAACCTAACCTAACACTAACCTAACCTAAAACTAACCTAGGGAGGCGGCGGTGTCGGCGGGCAGTAACCCATCAACCATCAGAGCGGTCGTGTGTCACGTCCTGGCCTTGACCGCCCTCCCTCCCTCCCTCCGTTATAAATGATTTCCGAGGGGTGTTTATGGGGATGAATTTACTCAGAATGCGGAGCTCTTTCTAATGGTCAGGGTAAGAAAAGCCATCTCTAGACTGGTGTACTCCTACAATAATACCGAACAGACACCAGAAGACCTATCGGTCTATGGCGAGGGTGTCTGTTTACTACCCCTACTACCAGTAATCTACGTGTGGTAGAACAGGACAGAAAAGATGAAGGCTCCTCGCCACCCACCTCTCCCTCCGGCAACGTGCCGGCAGGAAATAGTTAGAAGAGAACACCATGTACCTTTAAGAAAGAAAGGGAAATGGAAATTTTACAGTAAAGAGAGAAATAGGAGGAAATTACTACCCTTAACTTACACTACTGGTAACCCAAGCTGTGGGGGAAAATGAAATCATTACATAAGAACATAAGAACACAGAAACACAGGGAGACTGGAAGAGGCCGGGTGGCCTACGCAGGGCAGCCCCAGGATCCCCCCTAATACTCACGATGGGTGAGGTGTAGTTTCAGGGGCACAGGTGGAGGCTTGATTCTCGTTTTACCGGCGGTACTAGGCACTGCACCAGTAACCTGTCACCTTACTGCACCCACACCTCACTCCACCTGTCATGCGGACATTAACTGTTGCTTTACTCTATTGTTAACTTACGCTACTTGCAATCTAGGTTGTGGGGGAGAATAATATGGATTTAAATAATATGGATTTAAGTTGAGGTCTTTCTGCAATCTGTCTGAAAACATGCGAAGAAGGGTCAGTATAATCTTATATCCCTGAAGTACTTATCCAATGAAGACTTGAAGCTATTGATCCTCTGTGCGCTAACTACTGACGGTGGGAGTCTATTCCAGTGATCGACGACTCTATTATTGAAAAAACTTCAGCGCACCAATGTGTTACATTGGTTTCCCTTTAACTTCATACCGTTGCTGCGTGTTATTGTGTTGGTGTCTCTCTGAAATAGACTATCTGGGTTAATATTGTCGAATCCATTAAGAATTTTGAACACTTCAATTAAGTCCCCTCTTATCCTTCGCTTTTTTAGGGAAAAACGCTCGTCATATGGCAAGTTTCGGAGCGCTGGAATTTGTTTCGTTGCTAGTCGCTGTATCTTTTCTAGCAAAACTTGATCTTTGACATAGTTCGGTGACCAGAACTGAATGGCGTATTCTAGGTGTGGTCTTACAAATGCTAAATATTATCTCTTCATAAGTTCGGGTGATTTATAATCAAAGTTTTTTGAGATTAATCCTAACATCATATTGGCTTTTTTACTCGCTGCAGAACATTGATCACTCATTTTAACCCGAGAATGTCGGCAGACCCTTTTCTGGGCTTTCACGAGTCGTGGCTGTGGTACGGTGGACCCTAAAATGGGCTCACCATAAAACCCATAATTCGAGCTAGTTGTAGGCAGTGGTGGCATAGAGCAACCCACCATACATGCCCTGGGTCACAGCAGTGGGTGAGTGATCTTGAGACAGGCTTTTTTGTCATAGTTGGTGCTGTAAGGTTATGGCAGACTGAATTAGCTATCCACACAGTAATCACTTGTCAAATTCTTTAAAGTAGACAACAAGCGACTCTCGGCTAGATGCCACGCGTCACAAGACTGTTTATTTTGTAACAAACACCACCCAAAAAATATGAAGTTTGAGTAAAAGTAAATATTTTTAACAGCTTTATGGTTATGAGAGGCGTACTCTGATGTACGTTCCATGCTCTTTTCTTAGTTTCAAAATGCAGTGTAATTTTGCCGTTTCTCGGCCACTTCTCGGCTTTCCTATAGCCGAAGCCCACGGGTTAAGAGTGTTACTGATAATGACACAAAGATCTTTTTCTTGTTTTACTTCGCTGAGCTCATGTCCTTGAATCTGATATTTAAAGTTAGGATTTTTTTCACCTATGTGCATTACTTTACATTTATCTACGTTAAAACTCATTTGCCATTTTTCGCTCCAGTCAGCAAGTCTTAGTAAGTCTGATTGAATATTCTCGCAACTTTGACTGTTCATTACCGTACCGCCTAATTTGGTGTCGTCAGCGAATTTGGCTACTTTTAATAGGATATCAGTTTCTAAGTCGTTCACGTAAATTATGAATAGTGTTGGCCCCAGGACCGAACCTTGGGGCACGCCACTGGTGACGGGTTGCCAATCCGATGCTTCACCATTAAGAACTACACGTTGTTCTCTGTTGGTGAGCCAGTCATGAATCCACGCACATAGATGGTCGTTAATACCGTGGGAACTCAGTTTAGAAATAAGCCTAACGTGAGGAACTTTATCAAACGCTTTCTGAAAATCTAGGTAAATTACGTCATATGGGCTTCGGGCGTCCCAATAAAGGGAAGGGAAGGGAGGAGGTACAGGGAGGAAGGGAAGGGAAGGGAGGAGGTACAGGGAAGAAGGGAAGGGAAGGGAGGAGCCACAGGGTGGAAGGGAAGGGAAGGGAGGAGGTACAGGGAGGAAGGGAAGGAAAAGGAGGAGGTACAGGGAGGAAGGGGAGGGAAGGGAGGAGGTACAGGGAGGAAGGGAAGGGAAGGGAGGAGGTACAGGGAGGAAGAGAAGGGGAGGGAGCATAGCTGGGCGTTATCGTGATAAGTTATCGAGATACTTTATTGCTGATAACAAAATCGGGTTATCGGCCATCCGCTACTTATTTAAATATGCATCGGTATCTTCGTTACTTTTGTAACCAAACTAGCGATAATCGCTACTTTTTTCCGCCTCTCAGAAAAAAAAGTTCTCCCTACTGCGCATGCGTGGTCCGGTGTTGTATGAATAAACTTCAGGGTATGAAATATCTTTGGTGAAGAGATGTCATACTTAGATCATCAATATTAAAACACTAGGTTATTTTTTTATGTTAAACTAAAAAATCACTATATCAAAGAGAAAAATCATTTAACTTAGCCCCCAAAATGATTATTCACTGCCTCAAATTTAATATTCTATATTCGTTTGTGAGCATGACATGATATTGAAGCACCCGGTGTTGTGTTATTTGGTGTCCCATCGTCAAAAGCTGGCGCTTTTGTTTACAAACACTGGTCTCTCGTGAACTGCGCATGTTCAGACCAGTAAGCATAGCCCTGTACAGTCTCGCAAAGCTTTTTAACACATTAAGAGTTGCTCGAAGGCTGAATCATACATACAGTACCACCATCCTTGCTGTTTCTAGAACGACACTCTGTACATATAAATACAACTTGTACAGAGTTTCGTTCTAGAAACAGCGAGGATGGCGGTAGCGGTACTGTATGTCTGATTCAGCCTTCCACCAACTCTTAATTACGGTTAAAAAGCTTTGTGAGACTGTACAGGTCTACGCTTCTGGTATGAGCATGCGCAGTTCACGACAGACCAGCGTTTGTAAACAAAAGCGCCAGCTTTTGACGGTGGAGTCGCCAAATAACACAACACCAGCTCAGACGTTTCTCATATTACCGTCCATATGTAGGCTACGTGTCAACGTGTGGTTTTCAGGTTTTGTAAGTTTTCTAAAATACAGATAATGAAAAATTGAATTCATCTATGTTTTTCTATTTGAAATATCAATATAGTATCGTTTTAGCCTATCGGACTTATCGCTAGCTAGTATCGGAATTGTGGATTTATATCGGGTATTGGTTATCGGTTATCGCCTATATTTGTGTCTCCAGTTAACGGTTATCACCGATAAGGTTTTTCATTATCAGTTATCGGTTATCGGGAATAGGGTTTTCTGTTATCATGCCCAGCTATGGGAGGGAGGAGGTACAGGGTGGAAGGGAAGGGAAGGAAGGAGGTACAGGGAGGAAGGGAAGGGAGGAAGGGAAGGAAAGGGAGGAGGTACAGGGAGGAAAGGAAGGAAAGGGAGGAGGTACAGGGAGGAAGGGAAGGGAAGGGAGGAGGTACAGGGAGGAAGGGAAGGGAAGAGAGGAGGTACAGGGAGGAAGGGAAGGGAGGAGGTACAGGCTGGAAGGGAAGGGAAGGGAGGAGGTACAGTGAGGAAGAGAAGGGAAGGGAGGAGGTACAGGGAGGAAGGGAAGGGAGGAAGAGAAGGGAAGGGAGGAAGGGAAGGGAAGGGAGGAGCTACAAGGGATAATATTGTTATGCCAGGGGGTATATTTTTGGGGGTATTTGTGTTATTTGTGTGTGGGGGTGCTAGTTTGGGGCACGGACTGGTGATGGCCGGCGGCGTGAGGTGCATCGCGGCGGCCGTGCCGGGAGCCGCCGGCCGTGCCGCGGGGTAGAGAGAGAGCCCAGCTGCCAGAGACGAGAGACATGCGCGCTGCCCCTGTGTGCCTTGCCCGCTTTTGTGAGCCCTGTGCTGTGTCCGTGCCCCCCTCTGAGTACTTGGAGTTACTGTGCCTTGTAAACCAGTGTTCTGTACGTGTTGGAGCTGTTAAGTAAAGTGGAAATCCTGCACTGTGAGCCTCTTTGCCCGGCCTTGTCCGCTCGTGGTGTGTTGGCGTGGTATGTCTTGCTGTTCTTGTTCACGGCCAGTTGTGTGGTGGTCTGGGGTTGAGGCACACTGCCTGCCTGTGCTTGGAGTCCGGTGTACGGGCCGGTGGTGTAACAATATTGACAATAGCGTAGCCACATCTGGCAAAGTTAATTCTTACAACATGAATTTCTTTTTTGTCCCTGAAAGCAGTGCAGCAACAAGTTAGTGACTTCCGGAAAAGAGAAAGAAAATTGACACAGTGATGTAAAAATGTTAATGGAACTAAAGCACGACGTAGCACACCCATATGCGGCGGCGGTTCAGTTGGTGTTGCGAGAAATACCTCCTTGCAGAAATACCTACCTACCTAGTTGTGAAATACAGGAAAAGAGCCATACTAGGCTTGTGCTGTCCCGCCTCCATAACGCTTATTATCTAGTTTGGCTTAAAATTCATGAATCGTTTTTGCACACACAGTCTCCTCGTCAAGTCCGTTCCATGTTGTTATGCTTCTGTATGGAAAAATGTGTGTGTGTGTGTAGGGGGGTCGATGGGGGCGAAGCCCCCTCGTTAGAGAATAGGTTATGTAAAATTCGGTTGGAGTAGCTAAAATCTGCTCCCCCCCCCCCGAAAAAAAGAAGAAAAAAAACGATTTCCCACTCGTCCCCCGAGTTGATCCTCTGCGAGCTATTTTGTGGTGGCGGCGACGGGTGCAAAATGGCATTGAAAAGTCAATTATTTAGTGATTTCCGGAGAAAAATACTATCCATGATAAACAGCAGCATATTTTGTCCAGAAATTAGTAGTCAGCATCTTGAAATTAGTAGGCTACCCTTTTGTCAATATTCCCCGGTACAGAGAGGAAGGGAAGGGAAGGGAGGATGTACAGGGAGGAAGGGAAGGGAAGGGAAAGGAAGGGAGGAGGTACAGAGAGGAAGGGAAGGGAAGGGAAGGGAGGACGTACAGGGAGGAAGGGAAAGGAAGGGAGGAGGTACAGAGAGGAAGGGAAGGGAAAAGAGAAGGTACAGGTACTGGATAGATCTTCCTATACTCCATACATTTAGCATCACTCTTATTAGATGTATCGAGGCCATACCTCCCTACTATGTACCATACTGAGAGAGAGAGAGAGAGAGAGAGAGAGAGAGAGAGAGAGAGAGAGAGAGAGAGAGAGAGGGGGGGGGGGGGACAAGGCTTCCATCAACAACACAAAGCACAGCTGCAAGATAACTTGTGTGTTGAATGCCCTTGTGGCTCAGTGGAGAGGAAGTGTGTTCATTATTTGTAAATAACATAATAGTAGTGACAACGCAAAGAACTAATTATTCTTTAGTTGCTCTCAATTTTCTGATGATGACAAACCACAGAAAACACCACAAAGTGTTTTATGGTGAACTGGCCTGTTTTGTACAGTGATACCTCGGCTTGGGAGTGCCTTAGTTTACGAGCGTTTTGATTTATGAGCAAAAAAAATCACAAAAAATGTCTTGGTTTACAAGTGGTGACTTAGTGTACGAGCATCCTCTTTGTACAAGTCGAAGACGTGAGCGTGGGTCTCCTTTGTTCGCTGCAAGACGAGAGCGCTCAGAGTGGAAAACAATGGGAATGGGATCTCAAACTGGTGTCGCACTGGACCTTTTTCCTCCAACCGCATTGGTGGTAGGCGCAACACGCAATTCCAACTTTTCTGAGTGTGCATCACACACGACCAAGGTCGGCTGCCCATATCCACAACGTAAACAAACCAGTCACCCTGTATCCACATGACGTCGCTTTTCAAAGTAAGGGCCGCTGTGGCTTGTGCTGCTGGTACTCAAACTATAGACTTGTTGCTACAGTTACATGGAGGAAGAAGCTGTTGTGGGCACCATCATGGCTTCAAAGACGGGAGGACAGGAGTGTTTACCCACATCAACAACTCACTCCCATTTAGGTGTACAGGCAACCACGGTTGCTCCTAGCCCCATCGGTTGGAGGAAAACGCCTAGTGTGCCGGCGCCTTCAGTCCGCGTTGCACACTGGCAGAGGCAGCACCTGCGCCCGTATCCGCTTACCTTTGTGCTCTAGTGTGCGGTCTTCGTGTTTTCAGCACTATATATGTTACTTATATATATATATATATATATATATATATATATATATATATATATATATATATATATATATATATATATATATATATATATATATATTATTATTCTATATTATTTATCATTGCTATTTGTAAGAAAAATTACCCTTATTATGTATAAGATATGTATAATGATATTTATGTTCAGAAATTTGCGATATATGTGATTCATTAATGGGATTCACATTAACTTAAATGGAGAAATTCATTTTGGTTTACGAGTTTTTTGGTTTGTGAGCAAAATTCTGGAACGAATTAAACCTGTAAACAGATTTTTTTTATTTATTTAATTTTTATGTCAAACCCTGTAGCACCGGTAGGCTTTCTTGAGGGGCCTGGTGGTCGGCCCGAGCCCGTCTTGGTGCAGGCATGTGTTTATCGTGGCTCCACCTTTCGACAATTTTCACCCAAATTGCCGAATTTCCCCCTTAAGGACAATCATGTACACAAGGAACTCTAGTAATAATCCAGCATTAGCTGCAGAAATGGTTTCTCCATCTGTCCAGTTGCCTTGTTTAAAACACAAGATCAAATCAGTAGATAGCCTACAGGCTTCCACTGGCCCGTTAAAACGGCCACTCGTTTGCACAGTGTCCACAGCAAAATTTACACCCTTTTACGAGGCTGTGTTGCCCATCTTCCCCAAATGTGTCAAGAAAAAGTGACCGAAACGCATCATAATCCTTCCGTCCTGTGAACGCGCTCCTGTTTATGAGGGCCGTGCTCCCGTTCCCGGGATTGACCTTCGAGCGGCTGAGAGATATTTAATCTCCCGGATTTGACACGAATGAAATGTCCATGACAATCTCACTTTGAAACGAGAAGTCCCTGGCCGAATAATCTGCCTCCTTTACTGCCTGCGAAAGGCCTAACTGCTGTTGCTGTTAGCGGGTGATTAGGGGCAGAAGCCATTGTGGGATTAGTAAGGTAAGTAAATACCTCTTGGTTGCTCATGCAGCGTAGAAGGAGGAGCAAGCACCCTTTGAAGACTGCTACACTCCTTACGTGAGAACAGTTCCCGTTATCCGTGACGGTACTTGTCATTTCTCTCTACCCACCCCTCATAGTCCTCAGTGAGAGCTTGTAACTTCAGGTCAGGTTTCTCTGCCATTAAAAAGAGTTACTAGTAAAATGAGGAGTAAAATGGTAAAAGAAAAAAAATATCGCTGCAGAAGTAAGTGAAGTAATAACCCTTCACCACTAAGTATGTGCTCACTCCTCCCCGATGCTTTTGAAATGCATTATAAAAGAAAAAAAAGAATAATGAGTGAGGCTTAGCAAGACAAAACTTCTCCACTGTGCAATAAAACACACAAAAGAAAATGAATGATTATACATAAAATGCGTAACAATGTTACTCAAGAAAAATGTTAAACTTCTCCACTGTGCAATAAAACACACAAAAGAAAATTAATGATTATACATAAAATGCAGAGCTGGGCGCGTTACTGGATATCGGGTAGTCCGGTACCGCTCCTCCGCACCTCGAAACACATATAGTCCGTACCTGTACTTCCGCGCCTAAAATTTTTTCACTCGTTCCGGTTCCGCACCTCCGGTACCGTACCCAAAACTATTAAAGCGCGCTTGAAAAATCTAGTCCGTACCTTAAAAAAAAGAAATACAAGGCAATACTGCAGCAGCATTATTATTATCATTATTATTATTATTATTATTACCATTATTTTTGTTATCATTATTGTCATTTTAACGCATAGAATCTCCACCACCTGAAGTAAAGTAACTACTTTTACACTCATCATAATTATCATACCTCAGTACACATGCAACACCGGGCCGTAAATCTGAATGAGTGACGTCACTCAAGTGGCGGGAAAACATGCCCTGCAGCACAGACCGCGTAAACGACCGGAAGTATTACTGCAGAGCGCGGACTGTTTGTCGTTTTCATTTTTTTTATCCTTGAAAACCTCAGGTGCGGAGGTACGGACTTAAAATACTGCCGTTCCGCACCTGTTACTTCCGCACTTTTGAAAAACTTTCCGCACTTCGGACCTCCGCACCTCGTTTAAAGGTCCGCAGGTCCGGAGGAGCGGAGGTGCGGACAGAGGTACGGAAGTGCCCAGCTCTGATAAAATGCATGACAATGTTACTCAAGAAAAATATTAAACAACCACACGCCAGAAAAATCAACAGCTGGAAACTCTAATAGATTAGATACGGCCCCACACGCCTAAACACGTGAACATAATAATAGTAATGCACCTGAAATCATGTTGCAAGTGGTTTAATTACGGAAACCGTATCAATGTATAGTGTCAGCTAAAATGTGTTAAAAACCTCGAAGACAGCAACTCAATACCCCACTACTCAGCACGCTCGCATCCTTCGCCTCGCCGGTGGCTGGGGCAGGATGCAGGGGTGGCAGGGTCTGCCGTCTGTCGGCTGGTGGCTGTGGTGGGAGGGGCGGCGGGCAGACAATATACGCCCACCAGTCACCCTCAAAGGTCCGAGTTGCCTGGCAAAGAAAAGTGCGCACCTACGACTAATTGTGTCGTAGGAAGAAACAAGTGCCTAGACACCTCCGAAGAAACTTGGTTGTGCGAGGCGGGGCGCGCGGGTTGTGCGGGGTGGGGCGGGGCGTTGCGCTCGGGTGTGGCTGGGTGCTGACTTGAATCTCACGGAGCAGGAAGATCGCGCGCTGCCTCAGCAGAACGCTAGGTACACGCTTCACTGTCTCTGCCCTCACACACTGTCACTGAAGTTATGGTTGAGAGAGAGATATAACAATTCGGAGTAGTTCGTAACCACGCTGCACACCATTTATGTTAAGATTTTTAGTGTTATTTTTAACGTGGTTAATGACGAGGCGGCCACCAGCCACCATTTTATGTTATGTTATATTAGAGAAAGATAACACCTATATAACATTTCGGAGTAGTTCGTAACCACGCTGCACACTATTTATGTTAAGGCTTTTAGGCGTTGTTTTTAACGTGGTTTGTGTTAAGTGTTGTGTTTTAATGTTTAAGGCGCGAACTGTTATCTCACGTCAGGTCCGGTGTACCGTTGCCTGCTTTCACAAGTTGATTGTAGTAGGTGAGATAACACAATAGCCTTTTAGTTGGCCGAGCAGTAGCCGTTATAAGTTCACTTTAGTTAACTTTAGTTCTCTCCTCACAGGGCAATGCCAATACAAAATGTAATTTTAACTATATTAACAGTTGTACACAAAGTTTACAGTTTACGTTAGCGAGTCGCACGATTTGAGAGCCAGCCACACCACAGGGCGCGGGGCGGCGGAGCACCGCTCGCCTGCCCGTCACCTGTCTTCTCTCGGCTTCTCCCCTGTCTTCGCGTTGCTCGCTCGTTTTATTTGCTTGTTAGATCGTCCGGAAGGGTGTGGGTTCCGGTTGATGACTGTTGATGAAAGTCATCATTTGCTGATTCTTGCGTTAGCTCAGCATGTGTTCCCACGGCCATCAGCTCTGACATGTTCCATAACATCCTGGCAAAGGCACTGAGCCTGTGCTTAAACACACAGCCACACACTCACATGTACATTATAATATACGCATTACACGAGGGAGCGGGAGGGTGGGAAAAAAAGGGGGGGGACATTGCCATTATTTTTATATTATTATTACTGTTGCTGCTCAAGTGCATGCATGACTATGTTTGTTTTATGGCTTAAATCTAGGTGTATTCAGTGGTGGCATTTCAAAATTGTTGCCCGCGGCTGTGCCCGGATATGCCGTGAGCCACGCTCTCTGCCTGGCCGTAGCGAAAGGGTTGATGAGCAGCTTTTCAGTGATATAAACTGTTTGTTAAGGGGGTGTGCCGGTACCTTGAAAGAACTAGTCATTGCATTAACACATCTCTTACAAACCAGGTAGTGGTGTCCACCATGCTGGGAGGAGGACAGCGCTAAGTGACGGCACCCAACTCTGTGTGTGTGTGTCCTGACGTCCACCGCTGGTGCTGAAGTGAGGGTCTGAGGTGGGCAGCACAGGGCCAGAAGACAGCACCCGACTCTGTGTGTGTGTCCTGACGTCCACCACTGGTGCTGAAGTGAGGGTCTGAGGTGGGCAGCACAGGGCCAGAAGACAGCACCCAACTCTGTGTGTGTGTGTCCTGACGTCCACCGCTGGTGCTGAAGTGAGGGTCTGAGGTGGGCAGCACAGGGCCAGAAGACAGCACCCGACTCTGTGTGTGTGTGTCCTGACGTCCACCGCTGGTGCTGGTGCTGAAGTGAGGGTCTGAGGTGGGCAGCACAGGGCCAGAAGACAGCACCCGACTCTGTGTGTGTGTGTGTCCTGACGTCCACCGCTGGTGCTGGTGCTGAAGTGAGGGTCTGAGGTGGGCAGCACAGGGCCAGAAGACAGCACCCGACTCTGTGTGTGTGTGTGTCCTGACGTCCACCGCTGGTGCTGGTGCTGAAGTGAGGGTCTGAGACACTTGCTGTGCTCAGCACTCACTGTCCTTGCTCCTTGGTGCATCCTTCCCTTCACCTGCTTGCTTGGTCCCTGAGTAGCGGTGAGGAAGACTTGCTGCCCCCTCGGCTGCAAGGCCGGGCAGCAGCCTGAGTGGCCAGGAGCAGCAGAGCAGACTGCCACTGGTGTGAGGATCAGGGGCGATCAGAAGAACCACCACCACCACCACCCTGCTGCTGCTGCCTTCTCCAGCCATAAGGAAAGGGAAAGTTTGAGTGGAAGGACTGTGAGGCAGTTTGGGACTGAGAGCAAGTTCATCAGACACAGCCTTGCACACA